>NW_015175104.1:0-7668 GCF_001447785.1 Gekko japonicus | reverse complement strand
CTCTCAGCCCCACCCACCTCACAGGGTGTCTGTTGTGGGGAGGGGAAAGGAAAGGAGTTTGTAAGCCACTCTGAGACTCCTTTGGGTAGTGAAGGGTGGGGTATAAATCCAGTCTCTTCTCTTCTCTCTCTTCTTCTCTGATGTTCTCTTATGCCCAAAGACACCTAGGACCCTAACTTGAGAACTCCAGTATGTGAATTACCATGTTTTGGCTCTAAGAAAGAAGAGTCCCCCCCCCCCACAGAAGCCTTAATGGATTTGTGAGGTCACCAGATTTTCAGTCAAGTGCCATATTCTGACATTTGTTGCAGAAATACACAAAGGTCTCTAGATCTCCTAGACCAAAGCTGTTGGCAGCAGTGGGAAGACCTCTGGCATTTAAACTGCTGGCCATTTTCATTCCTGCCATCTTTGTTCATGGGTCTTCAGATGGAACCACAACAGATATACGTAGCCACCGGGTACTCTTGACGTGGCCACCACAGTCTGAACATGCGTACAAGGAATTACTGTCTGTGCTACACCTGAGGCCTTAAGTCTCTATCCCATGGCCTATCTGCAAGTTCTCCTGCCAACCTAGCAGTTCGAAAGCAAGAAACTGCAAGTAGATAAATAGGTACCACTTCGGTGGGAAGGGAACAGCGTTCTGTGCGCCTTGGTGTTTAGTCATGCCGGCCACATGACCACGGAAACGTCTTCAGACAGCGCTGGCTCTTCGGCTTGGAAACGGAGATGAGCACGGGAACCCTAGAGTCGAACTCGACTGGCTTTCGAGCAAGGGAAACCTTTACCTTTACCTTTTTACCTGCACGTTAAAGATGAGTTTAAAAACTACTGCTTAGACAGGGTTGCCAACTCTGGGTGGTGGAATCCATGTTGATTTTGGGCAGGGGTCATTTTGTAGAAAAAGAGGTCCAGGAGCTCATTAGCGTAACTCATTTGCATGTGCCACACCCCCTGACATCACCGGAAGTGTGTCAGAAGGCAACACCCACTGCTCAAACTCCACTGGACTCTTTTGGATTGCTAGCGATGGGGAGGGGGGAACGTGCAGATCTTTCCTCGCAGAGGAGGGAGAGCTCCTACCTGAATAAAACTTGGTCTTAAAGGTGCCACTGGACTGTTTTGGACGAGGGGACCGGGGGGGGGGCTCTGCAACTTACCTGGCTGCTTCTTGCTCTGACTGAGGGCTGCTGGAAGCAGGGGGCAGGGCTTGTTGCATGTGCCCACCCTCTGGCCTCTTTACTGCCGGAGCTCCGCTCCAGTGCGCTCCTGCAGGAAATGACCCCTGATTTTGGGGATGGAGCCTGGGGAGGGTGGGGTTTGGGGAAGAGGGGGATCTTAAGGGGGAATAGGGCCATAGAGTTCACCCTCCAAAGCAGCCGTGTTCTCCAGGGGAACTGATCTCTGCAGACTGGAGACCAGAGTTTTGGTCCCACACCCCACCCTTAACCCAAGTCACTCAGTGGTGGATCGATCAGATTATTGCTGTGTGGCAACCACGGAGTGGGCAGCCAGGCAGCTTTTTTATCACTTGTCTTCCAAGCATGTGCATAAGCGTGTATTGGAAGCAGCGCTTCAAACTCCTGGCAGGATGGCAATGGCTGGTGGCCAATGGGATTGCTAGAGGAGGCTGCTGGGATATGTAGTTCAGCGTGGGGGAAGTGTTTTCTCCCTTTCTCACAATGCAAGAACTCGTGGGCACTCAACGAAATGGCTGAGCAGCCGGGTTTGAACATAGAAAAAGAAGTCCTTCTTCACCCAAAGAGTGATTAACACATGGGATCCATGGCCACAGGAGGTGGTGGTGGCTACAAGCATGGACGGCTTCAAGAGGGAATTGGATAAACATCTGGAGCAGAGGTCCATCAGTGGCTATTAGCCACAAGGTATAGGCAGGAACTCTCAGTCTGGGGCCAATAATGCTCTGTATCCTTGGTATTTGGGAGGGAGAGAGTGGGAGGGCTTCTTCTAGTGTCCTGGCCCCACTGGTGGACCTCCCGATGGCACCTGGTATTTTTGGCCACTGTGTGTCAGAGTGTTGGTCTAGATGGGCCATTGGCCTGATCCAACATTGGCTTCTCTTAAGTTCTTATGTTTTTGCAACTGTGCTTTGGAGGTTTCCTTAAGAAAAACACAGGAGAGAAAGAGAAAGAGAGGTCCGTAAACTGTCTGTTAAAAATAAACACACAAGTGGTGATTGAAGACCCAGGGATGATTTTGCTCTTATGTGCACGATGCTATCTGATTTTTAAAAAGGGTGGAAACATACAGGAAGGTTCACACTTTCCAACTGGCTTGAGTTCAGAACAGGGGAGTTCAGACATCCAGAAATGCGGGGTGAAAGCGCTGATATCCGTAAAGACCAGAGTTCCCCTGGTGCCTAAACTTGGGCAGGTCAGAACAGGGTGCCAATGACTGAGGAACCGGAGGCAGATGTTGCTGTCTGATTGTGCACTTTAAATTTGGAAGGGAACAGCAACGGCATTGGATCAAACTGCTCGTCTGACCGCAGCCCACTTGTAATTCTGCAAGATGCCAAGACACCACTTGGAGGCTGGCGACCCAGGCCTAGATGTTCCAAAACCTGAAGTCAACTTAGCTTAGGTCTGCATAGCGACATTGTATTTTGATATCTTTTCTTCTTCTTCTTCCCTTTCCTCCTCCCTTTCAGAAAATTCCACTGCACACGGAACTACATCCACATGCATTTGTTTGTGTCATTCATCCTGAGGGCAGCGGCCGTTTTCACCAAAGACGCCATTTTGTTCTCCGACGACAGCATGGACCACTGCTTGATGTCAACGGTACGTCTCTCATCTCCCCCCTCAGCTTTTGAGATGTGATTCCTGTGTTCGGTTTTTACTGCTAACACTCAGCATGTCGTTTGGCTAATTATATGCCATCGAGCTTTCTTAATTATATCTTGCTTTTGTGAGGGGGAAAGGATAGATTTTTTTACCTTATCTGGTATTAGCCTTTTGTGCTTCCGACTTCCTCACAAGGCAGGAATTTTCAGGGGAGGAGAGAATACAGTGGATTTACTGTGGCTTTTAAAAAAAAAAACTATAAATGTACAAACTGGAGAAAAACACATGATGTTAATCCTAAAAAATATTAGTCCAGCTTTCCCCCTCTAAAGGTTTAGAAGAGGCTTCCAATAGAGAGCCAGTTTGGTGTAGTGGTTAAGTGCGCGGACTCTAATCTGGGAGAACTGGGTTTGATTCCCCACTCCTCCACTTGCAGCTGCTGGGTGACCTTGGGCAAGCCATAGTTCTCTCAGAGCTGTTCTTTCAAGAGCAGTTTCTGTCAGAGCTCTCTCAGCCCCACCTACCTCACAGGGTGTCTGCTGTGGGGAGGGGAAGGGAAAGGAGTTTGTAAGCCGCTCTGAGACACCTTTTGGGTAGTGAAGGGCGGGGTATTGTATTTTATTGTGTGTTTTATTGTATTTTAGACCCCGGCTTTGCCGCTTGTGAACCGCCCTGAGCCTTTGGGAGGGCAGTATAGAAATCTAATAAATAAATAAATAAATCCAATCTCCTTCTAGAAAGAAGACACTATTTTGTATTTTTTTTCTGGAAACTTCTAAACTCAGATTGGGTCGTCCCCCCCCCCCCCCAAACAAAAACTGCTTTTTAGAAGAATTTTCTGTTTGGCACACCCTCTTTCCCACCCGGTGTGGCAAAGGAATTTTGGTTTCCTTTGGAATTTCTCAAACATTTAGCTTGAGGAGAAATCTTCAAATTCATTTCATTTCCGGATCTAGTGGCAAGCTGGGAACAGATGGGACCCCTGCGGAAAAGATGACTGGAACGTACTGAAACGCTTTGGTTTGGAGGTCTCCCAGAATGGCATCTGATCTCTAGATGATGGAGATCAGTCCCCTTGGAGGAAATGGAGACTTGGGAGGCTAGATTCTCATGGCTTCGTATCATGCTGAGGTCCTTCTTTTCCCCAAACCCCACCCTCTCCAGGCCTCACCCCCAAATCTCCAGGAATTTCACCATCTGGGTTTGGCAACCCTAATTACAACTAATCTCCAGGCTACAGAAATTAGTTCCTTTGGAGAAAATGGCAGCTTCAGAGGGTAGACTCTCTGGCATTAGACTATAAGAACGTAAGAGAAGCGATGTTGGATCAGGCCAATGGCCCAATCCAGTCCAACACTACCAGGTGCCATCAGGAGGTCCAGCAGCGGGGCCATAACTCCAGAAGCTCTCCCGCTGTTGCCCCCCCAAGCACCAAGAAGACAGAGCATCACTGCCCCAGACATAAGAACATAAGGGAAGCCATGTTGGATCAGGCCAGTGGCCCATCCAGCCCAGCTCTCTGAGTCACACAGTGGTCAAAACCCAGGTGCCATCAGGAGATCCACCAATGGGGGCAGAACTCCAGAAGCCATCCCACTGTTGCCCTCCGAGCACCAAGAATACAGAGCATCCCTGCTCCAGACATATTAACATAAGAGAAGCCATGTTGGATCAGGCCAATGGCCCGTCCAGTCCAACACTCTGTGTCACACAATGGCCAAAAATACCAGGTGCCACCAGGAGGTCCAGCAGTGGGGCCAGAGACAGAGCATCACTGCCCCAAACATAAGAACATAAGGGAAGCCATGTTGGATCAGGCCAATGGCTCATCCAGTCCTGAACTCTGAGTTACACAGTGGTCAAAACCCAGGTGCCATCAGGAGGTCCACCAGCAGGGCCAGAACTCCAGAAGCTTCCCCGCTGTTGCCCCCCAAGCACCAAGAAGACAGAGCATCACTTGCCCCAACCTGAGTGTTCTCTCTATACCTTGTGGCTAATAGCCAATGATGGCCCTCTCCTCTATATGTTTATCCAGTTCCCTCTTGAAGCTATTTATAAGAATATTTTTTCCTAACTTAGGGATGTTCTCCTTGCTGGATTCCCAGGGGTCTTGCCTCTGTTAAAGGACAGAGTGCTTCATCTATACCTTGTGGCTAATAGCCACTGATGGACCTCTGCTCTTAAGAACACAAGATAAGCCATGTTGGATCAGGCCAGTGGCCCATCCAGTCCAACACTCTGTGTCACACAGTGGCCAAAACCCAGGCACCATTAGGAGGTCCACCAGTGGAGCCAGAACTCCAGAGTCCTCCCACTGTGCCCCCCCGCAAGCACCAGACTCTCAAATTGCCAAAATTTTCCCAGTCCAGACTTCACAACCCTATTCAGAAGCACACAAAACTCATTTTCTCCAGGTGAACTGGTCTCTGTCACCTGGAGATCAGTTTTAATCTCAGGAGATCTCTAGCCACCACTTGGAAGTTGGCAACCCTAGATAGTCTGCAGGAAGGTGGCTTTCAGCACAGCATCAAATTGAGCAAGGGATCCAAAAGAAATGGGAGAAATGCAAATCCTCTGTCCCTTTCTCTAAACATGCCCTATCACATGTTAGAATAGGACAGGCCCCTTTAGCTTAGGATGTTTCAGATCCCTATAGAGTTACCACTACCTTAAAGCTTGTTCCAGGTCTTGAGGCAAGCACATGGTCAATGGCTGCCTTCTCAGGGGAGTGGTGTACCTCCCCTCATGGAGTCCACACCCAAGGACAAAAGAGACCCTCCTTCTGGCTCCCAGGCATTTTTATCATATCTGTTTCTCCTCCCACAGACCAGTTCATGCCACGGCAAAGAAGCATTTCCTGGAGATCTCCAGGAATTTCCCTCCTGCAGACTATCTAGTATTCTATCCCTCCAAATCTCTGTTCCCTGCTTGAAGGGGTGGGGAGAAGGGGGAGAGCTTGTCCCACCCATTATTTCTCCTGCTAGATCTGTTTGCATTTGTATGAAGGTGAGCTGAGGTGCATCTGGAAGGCCATTGACTGACTACCTCCCCCGCATCCTGTTCTCTGCCCAGAGGGGGAGGGGGAACAGTTAAAACACAAAGTGGAGGTTTGGCTCATATCAAACCTCCCAGGAAAAATGTACTCCTTCACACAGAGAAATGGCATGTTGTCAGTAGGGTTGCCAGGTCTGGGTTGGGAAATACCTGGAGACTTTGGGGGTGGAACCAGGAGAGGGCGGGGTTTGGGGAGGGGCCTCAGCATGGTATAATGCCACAGAGTCCACCCTTCAAAGCAGCCATCTTCTCCAAGGGAGCTGATCTCTGTCAGCTGGAGGTCAGTTGTAAAAGCGGGAGATCCCCAGGCCCCACCTGGAGGCTGGCAACCCTACGTTGTGGGGTTATGCGGATGCCAGCCCTGGGTACAGAATCCTTGCCAGGAAACAAGCAGCTTGGGCCTCGAGGCAAGATCATCTCACATCAAAGCAATCTCCTGATCTGAAAGCCACCGCCGTGTTTCTTTCCTGTCCCACAGGTCCTCTGCAAAGCCGCCGTGGCTTTCTTCCAACTCAGCATTCTGGCCAATTTCTTTTGGCTGCTGGTCGAAGGCCTCTATCTGCAGACCTTGCTGATCCTGACTTTTGTGTCTGACAAGCAGTATGCCTGGAAGTTCGTCCTGATTGGGTGGGGTGAGTCTTCCTCCTATCACTGCTGCAGGAAGTGGTGGGTGTCTACAAGGATAGGCTGCTTCAAGAGGGGGTTGGACAAGCATACGGAGCGGTGGCCCATCAGGGGCTGTTAGCCTCAAGGTATAGATGGGACACTCTGTCTGGGGCAGTGATGCTCTGTGCTCTTGGCTGGGGGACAACAGTGGGAGGGCACTCCTAACAGGTGGCTGATCCGCTGGCCTACACCAGATCCTCAGAGAGCAAGAGAGACAGACAGAGACAGAGAGAGACAGAGACAGAGAGAGAGACAGAGATAGAGGGAGAGACAGAGAGAGAGGGAGAGACAGAGAGAGAGACAGAGAGAGATGGAGAGACACACAGGCCGTGGCCACACTGGTGGCTTGGTGCGATATGGTGCTGCCTCTAATTGAACCGGTTTAAAGTGTTGTGGGGCATATCAACCACACAGCACACACACCAGGGACGCCCAACTTGCCTCGACCAGGGCCAGGGCCTTTTCAGCCCTGGCCCCTGCCTGGTGGAATGAGCTCCCGAGTGAGATCAGGGCCCTGCGGGATTTGTTACGATTCCGCAGGGCCTGCAAGACAGAGCTCTTCCACCGAGCTTTTGGTTGAGTCAGCAGGCGTCCCACCCCCTCCTTGGGAAAGCCCCATTTACAGCTTGGGTCACCCCCTATTTTATAGCCTGAGATCCCAGATTGCACAGATCTCTGGGAAACTTATTCCCAGTACTATCAACCACTGAGGCATCTGCCCTTTTATAAGAGTTGTATGTTTTACTTGTTTTAATGTAGTTTTATTTGTATTGCATTTATTTTGTTGTATGATATTTATATTATTGGAACCCGCCCTGAGCCTGTTAAGGGGAGGGCAGGATACAAACCCAAATTAATAATAACAACAACAACAACAATTACCTATGGAGACATCCCGTGGTAAAGCATCCACATTATTGCAGCGCCTCAGCCACAGTATGTACTGGCCAAAAAAATCCCAAAATTCATGTGCGTGCATGTGCATGTTCATATAGGCATTAAAAAAAAGATGCCTCCCTAGTGGCAGAACAGATCTGCAAGTTCAGACTGCCAAATCCGTTCTGCGCGCGCTCCCCTGTGTTCAGGCCATGCACAAAGACTACGTGGGGAACCGAAAACACCACTTGTAATGTGGTGC
>NW_015175103.1:11419-13142 GCF_001447785.1 Gekko japonicus | reverse complement strand
TGCCACTGGAATGCTTTCCCTCTTGAGGCTCGCCTAGCACCCGTGTTGCTTTTTAAGGTGCCAGGCTAAAAGTTCTCTGTTGGCCCATGTTTTTAAGTAGGGTTTCTAATCTTATCTATTTAATATTTTTTAACAGTTTGCTCCTATTTTATGGATAGTTTTTAGGTTGCTGATGTCTTTTGCCACAATACAAGTGTAACTTTATAGGGTGCCATAGCATAGCTTCATGTGTGTTATCAGGGTAGAACCATTGCAGCTGTTTTCAGTGCATGAATAAAGTCCCTGATCTTTCCTAGGCTGGCCTGCCTATAAAACAAATTTGCATTGTTCTTGCAGGATGGAGCCATTAACAACCCTTGTGAAAACAAACTGTTCCTGGGAAATTTTCCCAGGCTGCACATGCAATAACAGCCCCATTTCCCAACTGGCTACGCAATTTCACCCCTTCCTTCAAGGCAAAATTCGAAGTTTGTAGGCAGCACTCTTCCATCTTGTGTTGCTAGCTGTTAAACCATATCAAGATTCCCCCCCCCCAACAAATCAATTCAAACTACATTTCATTCTACCAGTCTGTATTTTTTTATGGCCGTGCTGATCTCTTCCAATCCCCACATTTATTTAGCATTTTATCAGTTCTGGGAACAATTAACAAAAAGCTGGAAATTCTAGTACTTATAATTTTAGTCTGCCGGTACTTATTACACCGATTTCCACCAATTCCTCCCTCAGAACTTGGGAGAGCTCCCCGCGAAAGGAGCTGGTACTGCATGCTGGTGAGTACCACCACAGAAAAGCCCTTGTTTTGGTGTTAGTTGCAACAGCAGCAGCACTCAGGTATATATCCCTCAGGCGGTCCCTCAGGTATATCCATACAGTAGTCCATTGATCTAGTTCTATATTATGGCCTATATTTTGTGCCTCAGGTATATATCCCTCAGGCGGTCCCGCAGGTTTATCCATACCTTAGTCCATTGATCTAGTTCTATATTATGGCCTATATTTTGTGCCCATCTAATCATGGGGGCTGAACTGTTGTGGGGGGAAACGGAAGACATTCGGAGGCCCAGAGCCTTGGGGGGTGGGGAGTGCAGAGGCACAGCGGCCTCATCTGCTGGGGGAGGAGCAGCTGCTGCGCTACTCAGATGGCTTCAGCCTGGCAAGAGGCTGGAGGGGCACAGAGGAGAAGAAAGGGCCGGCTTGTGCTTCTCCCGCTGCAGCCTGGGAAACAGAACGAGGAGGAAAACAGATCCCAGCGAGCCTGGGAAGAAGAATGTGGCTCCTCCGAGGCTGCCCCCCTACACACACACACACACACCGCAGCAGAGCTCCGCAAGCTGTGTAAATAGATGGTGCTGGAACAGGACCGCCAGATCCGCACTGAGAGGCATTGCAAGGAAGGGGGGGCACAAACACCAGCTCCCCCCAGCAAGCCTGGCTCAGAACAGAGGGGCAGAGCCAGCCCTTTGGGTTTCAGGGGCCAGTGGGGGCAGCCCCCCAAAGGGTCTCGGCCACGGCAAGGAGCCCCCCCCCCCGACTGTGCCCTGGGAAGAACAGCGTCATGTTATCCCAGCTGGGAGACGGCAAGGGACATGACCAAGGTCGCGTGGCACGTCAGAAACCCAGAAAGGAAACAAAATCCATGAGAGTCTCTTTCCCATCTCCTGAAGATGACAGGTTCGCCTGCTGCCCCAGAGCGGGGAGGGCCTCGCACGGGGGTGGGTGG
>NW_015175103.1:0-5636 GCF_001447785.1 Gekko japonicus | reverse complement strand
GTTTGGGGGCAGCCTCTCCTTTCTCCGATTCAGATGATTCTGATGACGTGGAATTTTGGCTTGTTGAATCCTGTGAGTAGGATTCTTCTTCTTCTTCCTCCCCATCCGGTTTTAAATTCTTTTCCTTCTGCTTCTTTTTTGTATTGAACATTTGATCCATAAATTTTTCCGCTTTTGGAACAGACTCAATTTTATATTTTTTGTCCTGGTAATTGAAGCTCAGCCCTTCCGGGAATAGCCATCTGTATGGTATTCCCTTTTTTTGTAGAGTGAGAGTAAGCATAGTGCACTTTGCAATTTTCACAGTTTGTAAGCCAAGAGCCCTTTCTCTCCTGCCTTTGACCCCCACCTAGGTTAAAGACCTGCAGAAAGTGGAAGGGGAAAGCCTAGATTGGGATCTCCAATGTGATGCCCGTAGGGGCCATGGCGTCCACTGACACTTTTCCTGGCTCCCACCAAGTGTTTCTAGAAAGTGGACAGGGCCAAGTGGGGCTTTTGCCCAGCAAGACTTCTGATTGGCCGCTGGAGATTTGATTGGCTGTGCAGATTTTTAAAGATATTGCTTTTGCAGCAGCTGCCACCTCAGCATGAGGATCTTCACTGTGTGACTGAAGGTAAGCTGCGGCAGCCATTTTGTGCTGGGCTGTGCCTTCTGCAGCAGCCATTTTTGGGGCTGTGCCCACCACAGTGTATCAGAATTCCAAAGGTGCCCGCAGGCTCAAAAAGGTCAGGGACCCCTGGCCTACATGGAACTCAGCTGCTGCTATGCTGATGTTGTGAACCAGCAGGATTTTCTTTTGTTCTCTCCTCTGCCTGAATATCTGGAGAAACTCTGTTTATAGGCTGCCTGCATTCAAACAGAATGACGTAGTGGTTAAGAGTTGTGGACTCTTATCTGGAGAACCGGCTTTGATTCCACACTCCTCCACAAGAAGCCTGCTCCATGACCTTGAGCCAGTCACAGTTCTCTCCGAACTCTCTCAGCCCCACCTACCTCGCAAGTTGCCTGTTGTGGGGAGAGGAAGAGAAGGTGATTGTCAGCCACTTTGAGACTCCTTAAAATAGGGAAAAGCAGGCTATAAAAACCAGCTCTTCTTCATCGTAAGGAGGAGTGGTAAGAGTGCGTACAAACCAGGCAATATCCGTGGTTCATTCGCATTCTAGCTTGACATGGGCTGGGCGCGATATTTTGAATGCAGCCGCTTGTAAACTTTCTATAAAATGTTTTGGCCTATGCCTTTCTTTGTTGTGTGAGAGAACTTTCTGATAACAGGAGGGGGTGATGCCTAAGCTGTTTGCTGCTGTCTGGTCCAGAACTTTTTTACAACTCTTGTTTGCATACCCATCTGTGTTAGTTATTTTGCATCACATCAAAGAGCTGGGACTCTTAGTTTTGTTAAGTCTTCCTTGTTTATCATCCAGGGATGATGGCTTCCTTGCCAAATATAGCAAGGTGAATTTACAAGCCTGCACTTGACTAAACAGTCCTGATGTAGGCACTAGTAATGATTAACATCTTGCTTGGGGGATAAAGATGTCATCAGGGAGAGGACAGCATTGAAACAGAGTCCCTAGAAACCCTGTGCCACCCAAGTGCTCCACACAACTCTGGCAGGTGCTGATGCCCCCAGATATTGGGATGCTCCAGGATGTGAACTTGTGACTCCAGAGCTGAAACTGCACAATACCATATTGGATGCTTCTGCTGTTTGCTAGCAAAATGCTGAGATTGGGAGGCTCCCCAGAACTGCAGAAAACCCTGAATGTAGTGCATAGAAACACACCGCGTCCCTTCTCAATGGAGATCATGCCTTTTTGTGTATGTCGGCTGGTTTGTTTCCCATGGCAGTGTTGGCCCCTCTCTTTTTGTGCAGGAGAGAGTGGCAGTTAGTGTATGGGAAATATTTTTTAACCTTTTATTTATGCATTTATAAATTATGTACAAGAAAATAAACATGTACAAAAATATATATACATTAGAGTCTGTTGTTTCGTTCTTTCTCCAGCCATTCATACAGTCCCGACCACCTTTTCTCAAAAACCTTTTCGTCTTTCCCAGATAGTAATACATTCAGCTTATCGATTTCTGCTACATTCATTAGTTTATTAATTAGTTCTTCTCTTTGAGGTGTTTTATCTGATTTCCAATATTTAGCCCAAAGGATTCTCGCTGCAGTCAAAATGTAAATCTTCACATATGTTTCATTACATTCATATTCCTTTGGAATCATATTTAACACATAAATTTTGGGTTTAAGTGGCAAATCTATTTTTACTACTTCTCTTATTATTTTCTGAATTTTCTTCCAATAATTTTGCATTTTGATACATCGCCACCACATATGAAAAAAGAGCCTACATTAGTTTTACACTTCCAACAATTACTTGAACAGTTTGGGAAACATTGTGCAATCCTTTCTGGAGGCCAGTACCATCTATGAAGTATTTTAAACACATTTTCTCTATATGAAATAGCTCTCATATTTTTAGTAGTTTTCCAAATTTTAAACCAATAATCCATTTCAATACAATAGCCTAAATCTTTCATCCAAGATAACGTAGTAAGTCTGACAAGATCATCTACCATGTAATCTTCTAACAGAAATTTATATATCTTCTGAATCATTTTATCATTTGATGAAAGACAGATTTTTTCCAGTTCATTTTTATTATCGTAAAAACCTATAGCCACATCTTTATTGTATATGGACTTTAGCTGTACAGTCTCCCACCATGTTAGTTTAATGTCATGTTTTTTGAAAAGTATCTCTTCTGTTTTTAATTTATTAGTCTTATCTAGCAAGATTTCATAGGATTCTTTATTGAATTCTGTAATAAGTGATGGTTTAACAAAAGCTTCTAAGGGGGAGACCCACCTGGGTGTTTTAATGTAAAATTTTCCTTTTATCTTATTCCATATATTTATTAATGCTCCTCTTAGTAAATGATTATTAAAGTTAGAGTGGATCTTATCTTTCCCAAACCAAATGCATGCCTGCCAGCCCATACTCAAATCATGACCTTCTAAAGTCAGGCCTCTTATTATCTTTCAGTTCAATCCAATCTTTAATCCATCCTAGACTGGCAGCTTGATAGTATAAATTCCAATTGGGAAGACCGCATCCTCCTCTTTCTTTTTTATCTTGTAACGGTTTGACTTTTATCCTAGGTTTTTTAGGGTACCAAATAAATTGTCTAACTATCTTATCCAATTCTATAAAACATTGTGGTTGTTTTAACACTGGAATATTCTGAGCCAAAAACAAAAATCTCGGGAGAATATTCATTTTAATGGTAGCAATCCTACCCATGAATGAGAGATGTATATCCTTCCATTTAATTAAATCTTCCTTTATTTCTTCAAGAAGTCTATTGTAGTTATCTTCTATTAAGTTGCTATTTCTGTTGGTCATAATAATATTTGACTTTTTAAAAAATTTCCATTGCTGTAATCTCTTGAATTTCTTTAACTATATTTAACGTACAATTTTTCGTTAACTACTTGGTTTTCTTGAGATTAATTTTTAGACCAGCCGCTTGTCCATATTCATTTATTACTTTTAGTAAATGGGTAACCAATTCTATTGGATCTTCCTGAATAAATGCGAGGTCATCCACAAACACTAGCAATTTACATTCTTGTCCTTTTATTTTAAGGCCTTGTATATGCTGATTCTGTCTCACTTCTTTGTTTAATGTTTCTAGCGCAAAAATAAATAACAACGGTGATAAAGGACATCCATGTCTTGTTCCTTTCTGTATTTCAATTTTCTGCGTTAGATCGCCATTCACTAGAATCTGAGCATGTTGTTCTTTATATATTGCTTTTATCATCGTCAAGAAATTAATTCTGCTATCACAAATATTCAGCTTCTGTATTAGAAATTCCCAAAATAGGTTATCAAATGCTTTTTCTGCATCCAAAAACATTAAAGCCCACTGTTTTTCTGGATGATTCTCATAATATTCAAGCACATTAATGATCGTTCTAATATTGTTTTTCATATATCTTTTGGGTAGGAACCCCGTTTGATCTTGATGGATAACTTAAGTTAAGACTTTTTTCAATCTATTGGCTAAAATATTTGCAAATGTCTTATAATCCACATTCAACAGTGATATGGGTCTATAGTTTTTTACTTGGTTTTTCTCTGTATTGGGCTTAGGTATTAAAGTTATTATCGCTTGTCTCAGGTATTTTACCTATTTTTCCTATATTTTGCATAACTTCTTTTAATGGGAGTATAATCTGATCTTCAAATACTTTGTAAAATTCTATTGGTAAACTGTCTGGTCCTGGAGCTTTCTTCGTTTTTTGTTTTTTGATTGCTTCTAACAATTTACATATGGTAATTTGCTCATTCAAAATATGCTTCTGACTGTCATCAAATTTTTCATCGTTTTTCTCTAATAGGTAGTTCTTAATTAAATCAGGATTTTCATTCCTTTGCTTATATAATTTTTGATTAAAAAAAATTCCACTATAGTTTTTAAATCTTGGTTTGAATCTTGGTTGAGCTCTTGGGTAATATCTATAGGTCACCATCTTGATCTGATCTGAATGATGAACATCACTGAGCCCTATATTATTGTTAATTATGGTTGTTTTTATTCTGTTTTAATATTTTATATTGGCACATGGTTGCCCTGAGCCCGTTCGCGGGAAGGGCGGGATAGAAATGCAATAATAAATAAAAATAAAATAAATAAATAGCATTGGCTAACAGCATTCTGTTTCAGTTAGCATCCCCTATATATTTGACTGGAGAGGGATCCTTCTATGTTGACTGGAGAGGAATCCTTCTATATATTTGGTTCTTCACCAACTCCAAATGGGAGGACTGGGTGTATGTGTACATGTAGCAATACTCTAGAGACAGGCCAACCCACAGGGTTGTGAAGTCAACTACTCTTTCACAGGTCTTTCTCCCTCAGTAGATTCTTGGTGCAGACAGAGGTTAGTTTTACTTGTATGCATCTTGTGGTTGGTTTGGGGGCCATATTAGGACTCCTGCTGGTTTAGCCTCTGCCTAGCTTGCTGATAGGTGCCCTGGCTGAGCAGACAAAAGGGATCTCATTATTAGGTGGTTTCAGAAGGCGATGCTTGGTGAATGCTGCTTGCAGAAAACATCTGGCCACTGTGGTGGATGCCCTGGTAACGTTTGGTTTAGATCACTGCAATGCACTCTGTGGAGCAGCCCTTGAAAAGTGTTTAGAACTTTTATTCGGTACACAGTGCTGCAGCCAGGATGTTGACTGGAGAGGGATGCATGGATCAGATCACTTCAGTCTTGGTCAATTTATGCCGGCTTCCAGTTTGTTTCTGGGGCCAATTCACGGTGCTGGAGTTGACCTTTTAAAGTCCTCATCTTCTGAGGTCTTGCCTCAGGTGCCCCACTTTCTGCATTTAGATGGGTGGCAACCCGAGAGAGGGCCTTCTCAGTTGTGGCCCGAAAATTATGATCCCCAGAATACTCATTTGCCTCATTCTATCACTGTCTTCTGCCAGTAGGTGAAGGCTTTTTTGTTTCATTCCCTAAATTGCTGCTCCTTCCTGCTTTACGTTTGAATTGTTGGTTTTTTTTAATATATGTAGTTTAGTTTTGGTTTAAACTGGTTTTATGATGTGCTTTTTT
>NW_015175102.1:8998-13134 GCF_001447785.1 Gekko japonicus | reverse complement strand
AAGGGGGGGGGGGGGGTTTCCCACCAGGATGAGAATGTTCACACATGGTCTTTGTCACATCAGCACAATTTTGCTTTTCTGTTTGAAGAAGTTGTGGACCCTAGATAGCCATCACAGTATTAATCAGTTTTGGGATGGGGGGGGGTGTCTTCAAAACCTGGAAATGTGTGTATACCTTCTATATCAGCCAGTAAAGGATATATGGATTAGATTCTACCAGCTTTTCCTCTCTCACTTGCCCAATTTCACTCTTCACTGCAGGGCCCATCCTGTGCGGCTTTTGTCCTGAATCGCCCTTTTTTTGCAGTTTTAAAGGGCTTATTCCGTCTTTCACAAGAGAAAAAGCTGGTAGAACCAAACTATCATTTACCTGCTGTCTAACCCTGGGCCTTCATAACTAAGATGGTGTAGCCACTGTCTACTGGACAATGGACTTCATGCTTTGCTATCACATCCAAACCCAGAATCCTGGACATCTCTACATGTGGTTTGCTAAGAAAACTGCCAGTTCACAAGAATAGTTGTGTCTCCAAATAGCAGCAATAGAAAGTTACTCATTTTGGAACTGGCATCTCCAAGCTGTATCTTCAACCAGTGATGCTCAACAGGATGTATCTCCTTATCGCCACCATTTCTGTATTGAGAGGGGAGAGAGAGCCAGTTTGGTATAATGGTTACTCTGATCTGGGAGAACCAGGTTTGATTCCCCACTCCTCCACTTGCACGTGCTGGATGACCTTGGGCAAGCCCTAGTTCTGTCAGAGCTGTTCTCTCAAGGGCAGTTCTCGAAAGAGCTCTCTCAGCCCTGCCTACCTCACAGGGTGTCTGTTGTGGGGAGGGGAAGGGGAAGGAGATTGTAAACTGCTCTGAGACTCCTAGTGAAGGACGGAGTATAAATCTAATCTCTTCTCCTCCTCCTCCTCCTGTCCCGTTTGTAGTCCTGTCTGGCAGCTAGAAGGCCAGGATGCACTAGCTGTTTGTATACAAAGTAAGAAAACAACTGCTGCTGAAAAACATCAGTAGCAAGAGAGGATTTGTACAAAAAAGTAGTAGAAAGTTAGTTACAGCCTAAAACACATCTCCAGATGATTAAAAACTGGTACCAATGGTGAACTTCAGATGCTCCGGTGGTAAGACTCCAGGCAGGGTGACTGTCCAGTGGAAACTGAACATCATCCACCCTTCCTTCCTTCATTTTGTTGTTGAGCCACCCGTTTTCACCCAGGGTTTGGTTTCTGTGCTAAAATAGCACTGATCTAAGACTGATCATGCAATGGGTTCCTCCTCCCAGTCTGCAAAGTGTCCTCTAGTAGCCTTTCCCAGCAGATGCTGCAATTTCTTCATAAAGCTAGCAGGAAGTTTATTCTCCTGAGCCACTGGATATTTTTTTTAACTTTTAGTGCCTCTGATGAAGTGGCCTCAAGCCCACAAATGCTATAGTAACTTAGCTTGTTTTGAAGGTGCCACAAGACTTTTAGTTCCCTCACCCACAGAGGTAATAAGCAGCAGATGTGAGGCATGTGCTAAGCACGATCCAGAGGTGGAGGCCAGGAAGTTGGCTTTTAGGCATGCCCCTGTTGCAAGTAGATTGTTAGCCAAATTGCCACGTGTTGTCAATTATACTGGGGAGTTTAAGAGGTATTACAAGGCAATAGGCAAGTAAGGGAGCAATCACCAGTGTATACAGGGGTCCCGCTTGTATCCAGATTCCCAGAGACAGACTCAGGCTGAACTCAGTATAGAATGGTCTTGTTAACTGAGTATATATCACAAGCATACAATATCTCAAATACACACACAAGTATACAGATCTAGGAAAGTTAGATAAGAGAAAATAGCAAACTTGCTTGAGCAGGGTAATCGTTGGTGGGTAATACTTTACCTGGCTTCGATGGAATGAAGCAAATCTCAGGAAGAATGGGGGGGGGTGACTATAAGGTGCAAGGTTCATGTCCTGGCTAGCAGAAACACGTGGGGACTCTGGGAGCGCTAACCCAAGAGTCGCATGAGGGGATAGGGATGGAGGTAGGGAGAAGAGAGAGTACAAAACTAGCATTGGGTGTCTTCTTTTACAAGGGTCTTGAGAGGTGGGCTAGGCTTGGGCACTTCCCTCTGGCACACCTCCTGCTGGTCCGTCCCCGAAACTGTATCGATTGGTGCTGGAGTCGAGGGGCAAAAGGTCTAAGGGGGTGTGTGTAGGGTCAATGTTTAATCTTACTAAACACTGGTCTGGGCAGTGGCATCCGCCGGGATTATGACTCAAGCCAGAGTTCTTGCCATGTCCTGATTATCTTGTATCTGTAGTTTTGGCTGGGTGCACAGATTAGGATAGGGAGAAGGATGTTGTCTGTGTGCAAAGGAAAGGGCTCACCACGGAGTCTGCGGACTTTGTCTTTCCTTGGTTGATGAGTTAGTGCGATTAGAGGACTGGTCCATCTTACAGCGGTAAGAGGAAAGGTGCCCCCCAAGCAGGGGTCATTTCCTGCAGGAGCGCACGGGAGCGGAGCTCAGGCAGTAAAGAGCCCAGGGGGCGGGCACATGCAACAAGCCCCACCCCCTGCTCCCAGCAGCCCTCAGTCAGAGCAAGAAGCGACCAGGTAAGTTGCAGAGCTCCCCCCAGTCCCCTGGCCCAAAACAGTCCAGTGGCACCTTTAAGAACAAGTTTTATTCAGGTACAAGCTCTCCCTCCTCTGCGAGGACAGATCTGCACGTCCGTCCCACCCCCAAAAGCTAGCAATCCAAAACAGTCCAGTGGAGCCTGAGCGGTGGGTGTCAGGGGGTGTGGCATATGCAAATAAGTCATGCTAATGAGCTCCTGCACCTCTTTTTCTACGAAATGACCCCTTGGCCCCTGCCCCCCAAAAACCATTTACACAGCATTTTACAGGAAGGCTTTTCTTCTTTTGTGCATGCAGTTCTGGGTCACTCCACATTTCAGTCCCTATTTACACAGGACGTGCATTGTTCAGTCTTTATCGCTTAGGGACAAAGTTCATAACAGCCCTTTAGGATCCTTGCATGGCAACAAGATGTGACGGCCCCTAGGGGAGTAGGAAAAAAAATCATGTCTATCGATCGATAATAGCTACGATAACTGCATGGAACCTCCATATCCAGAAGCAGTGTACCACTGGACAGTTATGGTGGGAAGGGAAAAGGGATGGCCCTCTTGATTGAGGTGGGAAAGCAATGGCCCCCCGTCTGGGCTTCCTGAGGGCCTCCGGGAAACCGGAGAGTGGACCTTTGGCCTGATCCAGCAAGACTCTTCATATGTAAGTAGGTAGACAGGCATATTTGGGAAGGCCTGCTGTTCTTTGGCTGACTAAGAAACAATGGAGAAAGTTATGAGGCTCAAAATACTGGTAAGAAACGCAAGAGGCTAGAAAAAAAGGGATGGAGTCTGGACAGTTTACAGAAGCTGACAGGATTACGACACACAATGTCTGTTACCACACCCTGGTCCCGGTCTTTGGCAAGAGTGGCATAGTGCCTGACTTCCCCACCAAAAAGCCGGCTTGCCACATCTGATGAAATCTGACAGTTGAGCTTTAAAAAAAGCTGGGTGGGAGGGACTAGGGGAGGAAACATCCTGAATTATTGCAACTCAGTTTAACACATGCCGGAGGGATACCAGGTTATTTCCATACCGTGGATTAGTTTTCTCATGCAAGTCTTGTTTTTTCCCCCCAGGTTTTAAAATATTTTATTTGCATATTAAAATTGTGCATTCCAATCATTTAAATCATTTGAACAAAAAAAAAAAATGGCCCTGAGTTAACTGCATTTTACAGCTCACAGGAGCGTGGTACAGCTTGCACGTATTTGTGTGTTACTAGATGACTGTGGCCCCACCCAGGATGTTCTTTTAGGAAACATGCAAGGTTTTTCTTGCCACCAGGACCAAAGCTGGACAGGCAGATGATGCAGCATCAGTAGTTCTCTCTGTGTGTTCTGTTTTTGGATGTGGAACGGGCAGTACGGTCAGGGGTCATTTCCTGCGGGAGCGCACAGGAGCGGAGCTCCAGCAGTAAGGAGCCCAGGGGGCGGGCACATGGAGCAAGAAGCAGCCAGGTAAGTTGCAGAAGCCCCCCCCCCCGCCCACCTTCAGGTACAAGCTCTCCCTTCTCTGTGAGGGC
>NW_015175102.1:8541-8805 GCF_001447785.1 Gekko japonicus | reverse complement strand
AGATCTGCGCGTCCCCCCCCCCCATACCAGCAACCCAAAACAGTCCAGTGGCACCTTTAAGACCAAGTTTTATTCAGGTACAAGGTCTCCCTCCTCTGTGAGGGCAGAGCTGCATTGAAATGTACTGGGTTCGCCGCATGGAGGACTCGGACAACGACATGCTGTAGCACACGTTTATTGTACTTCACATAGACAAAGACTAACTCTAACGGCCAACAGGGCCAACTATATACATATCCACCAGCACCCCCACACACACTCCCA
>NW_015175102.1:8225-8382 GCF_001447785.1 Gekko japonicus | reverse complement strand
CAGTGGAGCCTGAGCGGTGGGTGTTGCCTTCTGACACACTTCCGGTGATGTCAGGGGGTGTGGCATATGCAAATGTTATGCTAATGAGTTATGCTAATGAGCTCCTGCACCTCTTTTTGTACGAAATGACCCCTGAGTACGGTCATTTAAACTTTAT
>NW_015175102.1:7919-8108 GCF_001447785.1 Gekko japonicus | reverse complement strand
TTCTTTCGAAGGCAGCGGGCTCTTCTCTTGCCTTTCTGTCTTCTTCAACTTAGACTTATAACATTTCTTGATTTCAGCCACATCTGGTTTGTCAGCCATATTTGTCGATTAATCAGTGATGCTTTGCACGCACAGACACAACTCCGACCTTTATAGAAGCTGCTCGCTCATGTGAGTCTTGTGTGGTGT
>NW_015175102.1:5002-6092 GCF_001447785.1 Gekko japonicus | reverse complement strand
GGTTTGTTAGGGCCCCCCCCCCCACGTCCCACCCCCGCCTGATCGCGCAAGGCGCAAGGCGGCGATTCCACCGATGGACGTTCTCTCCCTCCGGCCTCCGCGCCTTCCTGTCTGCTGAAAGTCTCGCCGAGCTGCAGAAGTCCTGGCCGAATGGCAGAGAACACGAAGCGCGACACCGGCGGCGGGGGATGGCGAAGGGGTCCCTTGCAGGCCGAGGGGAAGAGGGGGACTCCGTGAGGCGGGCGGGCTGCCCCCCAGGCGCACGAGGCCGAGCCCCCCGGCCCACGCCCACCCCCGGGAGCCGCCGCGGTGCAAACTCCGAGGTAAGAGAGGCTTCCTCTTGCTGCTTCGGGAGAGAGGAGGGGGCCGGCCGGCCGGGAGGCATCATCCTCCTGCAATTTTGCCAGCAGCGCTCCCTCTAAGCGGTGGAGCCTTGTGAGCAAAAATCCTACTTTGTGAGCCACTGGCGTTAAAAGTTGTGAGCGGGCCACTTGGCTGCTGCATAAATCTGTTTGCTCTGGAGCCCTCCCTTCCTGGGCTGAGACAAAAATGGGTGATCCGGAGGCTGAGAAACTGTGCGCTGGCTCACACTGACTCAGCTTAGAGGGAACGCTGGTTGCCGGCCGTGCTCCCTCTAAGCGGTGGAGCCTTGTGAGCAAAAATCCTACTTTGTGAGCTCCTGGCGTTAAAACGTTGTGAGGCGGGCCACTTGGCTGCTGCATAAATCCGTTTGCTCTGGAGCCCATCCTTCCTGAGCTGAGACAAAAATGGGTGAGCCAGAGGCTGAGAAACTGTGCGCTGGCTCACACTGACTCAGCTTAGAGGGAACACTGGTTGCCAGCCGTGCTCCCTCTAAGCGGTGGAGCCTTGTGAGCAAAAATCCTACTTTGTGAGCTCCTGGCGTTAAAACGTTGTGAGCGGGGCCACTTGGCTGCTGCATAAATCAGTTTGCTCTGGAGCCCTCCCTTCCTGAGCCGAGAAAAAAATGTGTGAGCCGGAGGCTAAAAGAGCTGTGAGCTTGCTCACACTGACTCAGCTTAGAGGGAACACTGGACTTGCCCGCTCCAGGCGGGGAGACTGCTGGAGATTT
>NW_015175102.1:4485-4649 GCF_001447785.1 Gekko japonicus | reverse complement strand
GGAGCAGAATACTAATATGTAGCCCCCACACACACCTCCAATCGCTAGTACATATTAATTCTGCCCTTCTTCCAAAGGACCTCTGTTCTCCCTTCCCTGTTTTCTTTTCACAACAACTCTGTAAAGTAGGTTAGGCTGAGAGAGAAACAGTCAGCTGCAAAGCT
>NW_015175102.1:1892-2422 GCF_001447785.1 Gekko japonicus | reverse complement strand
CTCCTCCTCCCTTTCACTAATAAGGAATGCAAGCTGTGCATTTCCTCCCCCCCCATCTGTTAGAAATTGAAAGGGGGATCTCTCCAAGTGCCATGGGGCTCTCCCCCAGCATTCTCTCTCTGGCTCTTTCTTCTCTCTCTCTCACACACACACACACACAGACACACACCTGGAATAAACTGTTTTTGGTCTTAAACACAGGAAACTCTCTCTCTCTCACACACACACACACACACACACAGAGAGACACACACCTGGAATAAACTGTTTTTTCTCTCTCTCTCTCACACACACACACACACACACACACCCCTGGAAAAAACTGTTTGTGCTTTAAAACACAGAACACTCTCTCTCTCTCACACACACACACACACACACACAGAGAGACACACACCTGGAATAAACTGTTTTTGGTCTTAAACACAGGAAGCTCTCTCTCTCACACACACACACAGACACACACCTGGAATAAAACGTTTTTGGTCTTACCATAAACACAGGAGTCTCTCTCTCTTTTTCTGGCATGC
>NW_015175102.1:0-1875 GCF_001447785.1 Gekko japonicus | reverse complement strand
CAATGGAGGGAAGGCTTGCTTTCTCTCCTCTGAAGCAGGAAATAGGAGAGACTGGGGGGGAAGGAGCTGCGATGTTAGAAGCAGGAAGCAGCATAGAGTCAGTCGTTCTTGGGTCAGATTGCAACCTTGCAGGGGCCGGATCCAGCCCACGGACTGTATGTTTAACACCCCTGGACTAGAAGGACCCCTTGATATCTTCCACGCTCCAGATTAATGCTGAATTAACGTGTTAAAGTGTGTGTTGCGGATTTCACATCTCTCTCGCATCAGCATAATTTATCAGTTTGGGACAACTACTTCACAACGTATGTCTCCTTTTATTGTTTGTTTTTTTTTCCAGTCCCCAGGCCAAGATCTGAGCAAGTCCTAGGCGCCATTGCTGCCTCATGACCTTCATATGTCCGATTCCAGCTGAGCAACATGTCCCGTTCTCTCTATCTTGGATCAAAGACATCTGCACCCTCTGTTGGTTATGACGAGGATGTAGCATTCCTGAATCAGTCCCCAGGCCAAGATCTGAGCAAGTCCTAGGCGCCATTGCTGCCTCATGACCTTCATATGTCCGATTCCAGCTGAGCAACATGTCCCGTTCTCTCTATCTTGGATCAAAGACATCTGCACCCTCTGTTGGTTATGACGAGGATGTAGCATTCCTGAACTGACTCCCTGCCTGCTGCCAAATCCAGAGGTCTTCTGCCCCATCCTACGCAGTTCCCTGTGTGAGCTGTCTCTTGTCCTTCAGCTCTCCAGGAAGCTTTTAGGCTCTGTGGTCATGGGTCCCGTCCAGCTAACTACAGCTGTATGGCTTGTGTCTGTGTTGCTGTGTGAGGTGGCCTCTCAGAACCTCATCAAGAGTCCCAAGAAAGAGAAGACGGAGCATTTGCTCCTCATCAGTGAGGTCAACGCAGATAATCCAGGGGACGATACCTCCGAGTACGTGGAGTTGTATCACACTAGTGGCCGGCAGACTCCTCTTGATGGCTACCACTTGGTTTTTTACAACGGCAACGGCAACAGAGCCTACAGAGTTAAGGACCTCGCGGGCTTTTCCACCGATAGCCAAGGGTTCTTCCTCGTTGGGTCCTCCGCGGTCATGCCCCGGCCATCGGTGATCCTGCCTAAGAACACAATCCAGAATGGGCCAGATGCAATTGCTGTGTATTTTGGGAGGGGACCCTTCTATGAAAACATGATGGTCACCAATGAGAGCCTGGTGGATGCCTTGGTCCATAAATCGAAAAACAGTGACCGAGCGGATGACTTGGTCCGTATTCTGACTCCTGGCATAGAGCCTTACTTGGAGGACCCGCTCTTCAGGACCTCAGACGAGTCTCTGGAAAGATGCCAAGGGAGGGATTCGCACTGGTTTTTCCAAGTGGCGACACCGACCCCTGGCTCGGAGAACCACTGTGTGCCTTTTGCACAGCTGAATGCGTCCACCTTGCTGATCAGTGAGGTCAATGTAGTGTCTTCCCCCGGGGAGTTTGAGTATGTGGAGTTACAAGGGCCTCCATCCACTGACGTCAAGGACCTGATGCTGGTTCTGGTCGAAGGGAGCACCCAGAAGATCTACTTTGCCATGGAGGTGTCCGGCAGAACGTCTCCTGATGGGCTGCTTCTCATTGGTCCAGGCCAAGCTGGAACCCGAGGTAGGACTAGGCTGCTGTCCAGGGTGCTGGATCTGAAGAGAGATGGCTTGCGATCGGTGTGTTGGGCTGCTGTTGAATCCCTACTCAGCCATGGACATGCTGAGTGACCTTGAGCCAGTTGCTCGTTCTCACTACCTAATCTGTCTTGCAGGGCTGTTGTGGGGATAAAGTGGTGGTGGAAAGAGGAGAAGTAGGCCTGGTACCGTGAGCTCCTTGGGGGGGGGGG
>NW_015175101.1:6067-13519 GCF_001447785.1 Gekko japonicus | reverse complement strand
GTCGTGGTGAAAGGCCAGAGAAGCATTTCCGTGTAGGTCCATAAGTTGCGAGGTCACAGATACTGGAAAAGCATATGAGGTTTCCAGGCTGTACTTGGGATGCTGCAGCTCTTCTCAGTTGACTCCAGGATTTACCTGCAATAATTCAAGGCAGGCCTTAACACAGCAAAGTCTATACAGGCCTCTCCCCAAGATGTTGCCTCTTTCTGGGCCAGGCTGAACTGCTGGCTGCTGGGAATACCCAGCCTCCTTTAGGGAAGGCTACAAGCACTGAGCATGCTCACTAACTAAGTATAGAAGGGGGGAAAAGGAGTTAATTGCCACACCACCTATTGGCAAAAAGCAGGCGTGCCTGATCTCTGTATGCTGTTAACAGCTATAAAACTGCATGGGTTACACAGTAGCATCTGTAAAAGATAGGTAAATATGAAAAACTAGTACTAAATACATGTCTACATATTTGGATAAAACCTTGTATAAATTTCAGTGAAATTAGATTAACTGAATTTTTACAGTATATCCATATTCATAAATGTGTCAAATATAGAATAAAGAGCTGAAATGACAGTTTTGGGGGGAGGTAGTCAGTAGCAGATATTTATACCATATTTTAGCGTGTATGGAAGGTTCCACGGAGCTTTTGTTATCATAGTCAGTCAGTGTTCAAGCATCATTTATTTAAAAATAAGTTTTAAATTACAAACTCCTTCATTAACCACTTCCACTTTGTGTTGCACCCCTTTAATTGCATAACAAGTTGTCATATTTGACATTTTCCGCTCTTTCAGGCTTTTATACCACAGAGGAATGGCAAGTATAATAGAATGGTAAACATGCTTCTGGCACTGCTACTTAAAGTTAGTTGCAGCAAGCCAGCCTTTATAGGAGTAGCACTATTCCCATTTGGCAGTGTCATACTTAAGCTGTAATAATTATCTTGGACACAAAATGGTTTGTTTAAAAATACTGACTGCCTTGTATCAAAACTAATTGACCTCTACCCAAACATGAAAGCAACTATTTTTGTGATCAAATACAGGCCTGAAGAATGGTTCTTAGGAACTAAAAAAAACTTTCTGATTACTTGTGATATAGTAGCTGATCCTAATAAAATACACTGCACTACTATACTGCTGTTTTTGGGATTTTTCTAGTGGAGCAACATAGCTTCCTGCAATTTTTTGTCAAATTTAGCCATCCAAGAGAGAGGTCTTACGGGAGTTTCCGGTAATGGCGCTGTGACGCGGAGCAGCTTTTGGATCGCTCCGGAGCTGCCCGCTCCTCCTTCGCTCTTTTGGAGCCCCCCTTATCTCAGGTGGACCCTGCTCTTCTCCTGGAGGCGGAATGAGTTGCAGGGGGCTTGTTTCGGGGGGCCCGCCCGCATACGGCAAATGCAGGGGTGTGGTGGTTATTGCCCTGAAGCGAGAGCGCCGGACGGAGCAAGGCATGGCCGCCATGCCTTGCCTAACAGCGACCTCCGTTTTAACTTTATTGCTTTCTTGATTTTGAATGTATACAGCAACATTGGGACTGTGAGTATGCATATTTCTAACTGTATTCATAGCCAAGATTTCGGACTTTGAGATAAAGTTACTACGAGTTGGTCTGCCCAAGATAGAGGCAATTAGCGGCCAGACGAGGAATGTGGGAAAGATTGATGTCTTCTCTTTTTGATTACGGGGTCAAAACCTTCATTTATAAGGACTGACAACTAAGTTAAATATCCTAAATGGTGATTAAAAGTCTTAGAAGGTGTTTAAAAGCTCCAAAGCAAGAGTTACGTTATTTGAGCTGAAATTAATTGGACAACAAAGATGGTGCTTGCAGAGGGAACTGAGGAGGATGAGCTGGAGGATAACATGCTTGTGGGAGAATTAACTGATCTTCTTCGTGGTCTCTGTGCATCACACCATTGGGATAGTCTGCGCCTGCGCTGACCCGCTTCGGTATCGTTAGCAAGCCAAAGGGATTTTCGCGCCCACTCCTAGGTCACGTGCCAGGCTCCACTGCGCATGACCAAGGAGGGGCACGCAGATCCTGCCAGTTCTTTTCTGATCGCCGTGCTGGTAGGACGCCTTTTGCTTCGGTCTGTTAAGTATTACCTCTAAATTGTCTTTTACTGCGTTAGTTAGCCTTTTTCTTTATTTTTCCTTTTTGTATAAAGTATTTTTCTTTCGGGTTCAATTTCTGAATCGTTTTTCCTCTCCGCCAGCCTATGGCTGCGCAGTGGGGTTTCTTCAAACGGTGTAAGTCCTGTGGACTAAAGATTTCCCCCTCAAATGGACACTCATGTTGTTAAGTGTGCCTAGGGGAATCCCACCGTGTTACGTCGTGTCGACATTTCCCAAAAATTTTGAATCAAACTCGAAAAAATAGAGCTTCTCGACTGCCCTTGGCGCTCATGGAGAAGGCTCTCTCCCCACAGTCTTCTTCGCCCTTAGAGACATCTGGACATACTTTTATCTGGTCTAAGTCTACACGCTCTTCTTCCCGTCTAGGGAACTTCGACATCGACGGTTGCTATCGATGCATCGGCACCGAAACGGTCGGTACTGACCAGCGACAGCCCCGTACCTTCCAAGATCCGGAAGCAGGGGTCAACTGATGCCATACCTTCCAAGATCCGGAAGCAGGGCAAAGGCACCAAAGATAAGCATACTAAGCTGAAAAAGGGCTCTAAATCCAAAGTCCTTAAGGTGTGGGCTAGTCAAGGGCGTGCTCCAGCGTCCTCACCTAGGGAACATACCCAGTCTGTCGACTCTGATCTGGATATGGATCTCACCCAACAGGCACTGTTGTCTGAAATTGAACTTTCTAGCTGACTCTCCATCGCACAGCATTGACGATCGACACCGACCACCGTCTTCACCTCCCTTAACATGGGATCAGCGACAATGGCGATACCTTTATGGGAGTAGCTACCCATACCCACAATGGGCATTTCCTCCACTGCTGCCACCCCCAATGGAATGGGATCGTCAGTCGGTGTCCTCCAGGGTATCTCAGTACAGAGACCCGCCATCGGTATCTAAGGTTTTGAAACCAACGCATAAGCCGTGTCCAGCCTTGCCTCCACCATCAGTTCCATCGGTACCGACCGATGTATCACCGCTGCCGATTATGCCCGCTCCCTCCTCTGAGCCGTCTGAGGAGTCGTCTAGTTCAGACCATCTCTCTAATCAAGGGGATGATGCAGACCTTCCTTTTCCACCTCCAGATGTGGAGGCCGATCTCCCTATTTCACCTTCAGAGGATGTCAAGTCATATGGCGACTTCATTCAATGGATGGCATTAGACCTATCCATGACTCCTACTCTAATATCGCAAATGGTTAATGACAATGTTTTTGACATCATGCAATCAGGCACTTCATCCTCTGTAGCTTTACCTATAACCAAAGTGTTGTTGCAAACTACAAAGGATCTCTGGGCTCGTCCATCGTCATTGAATGTGTCTAATAAGAGGTTAGATCACATGTGTAAAATCCAAGAACCAGGGGCTGAATTTTTATCCACTCACCCTAAACCGAACTCACTCGTAGTGACTTCTTCCACAAAAGGGAAGTCAAGCCGTTCTATTCCGCCAGAAAAAGAAGGAAAGAAACTTGATTCTATGGAAAGAAAGTATTATACTGTCGGAGCGATGGGCATAAAAAATCTAATTACGCTGCATGCATGGGTCACTACCAATTTAATTTCTGGAAACGTATGTCGGAATTCTTTTCACATCTTCCTAAAGAGTTTTGCTCTCAAGCAAAAAAGATTCAGAATGAGGGAATGATCCTGGCCAGACATCAGATTAGTGCTGCTAAACACACTTTGGAGTCCGCCGGCAAAACTCTCACTACTTCAGTTGCCTTGCGTAGACATGCTTGTCTTCGTTCCTCATCACTCCCTTACGACACTCGGTCTACAGTAGAAGATCTTCCCTTTGAGGGTACTGGACTATTCAGTTCTACCACTGACTCTGTGCTCCAAGAAATGGACAAAAGTATCAAGACGTCTCGAAGCCTGGGGATCTCCCCTTCTTCAAAGTATAACAAGCCTAAACAATGGTCAAGGCAATCGTGGTCGCACAAACAGTCATCCACCAAGTCTCCCACTGAACAGTGGCAGAGACCACCAGTTTCCCAGTCTCGTTCCTTTGGAAACAAGTCAAGATTCTCGCCCTCAGGGCAGTACAAACAGAAGGCTCCAAAGAACCCTAAATAGGGCCTTTGACTCCTCTCCCATGCTAACTACTCATCTTGCACCATTCCTTGAAGCTTGGCTAAAGATCTCAACGGACAAATGGGTTCATTCAATCATCAAGGAAGGTTATCTCATCAAATTTTTCCAAATTCCTCCTTTTTCTCACTTCATTCAAACACCACCGTCGCAGGTTCTGATTCAAGAAGTTCAATCTCTTACCACAAAGGATTCCATAGAACCTGTTCCAGCAGCCGATCACCGTCAAGGTTTTTATTCTCGGTACTTCACGATTCCGAAAAAGGATGGAGGCCTCAGATATCTAAATCAATTCATCATTTACAAAAAATTTCGAATGACCACCCTTCAAAACATCCTGCCACTATTGTCACCAGGAGCATGGATGGTCACCCTAGATCTAAAGGATGCGTACTTCCATGTATCAATCCACCCATCTCACAGACTCTTCCTCAGGTTCACTGTTGGGGAGGCACATTACCAATTCAAAGCTCTTCCCTTTGGACTTTCTACCGCCCCCAGAGTTTTTACAAAGGTGATGGTTGTCATAGTGGCACATCTACGTCTTCAGGGAATCCAGATATTTCCATATATAGACGATTGGTTGCTGGTTGCGGAGTCCAAAGAAGTCCTCATTCGTCATATCAATCTCACACTTTCCACTCTTGCATCTCTGGGTGTTCTTGTAAACCTCCAGAAGTCAAAGCTTCAGCCTGCGACTCGAGTACAGTTCATAGGGGCGGTCATCGACTCTATAGACACTCGGGCTTACTTACCCCGTTAAAGGGCAGAATCCCTCCGTCACGAAATTCAGCTACTACTTCATTCCAACAAAACCTCAGCAGTTCGCATTCAACGATTGTTGGGACTCATGGCAGCCACCACATCAGTGCTCACGTGCGCACGTCTTCGCATGTGCCCATTGCAACTCTGGTTCCTGAAAAAATTCTGTCCGCAAATTCATCCTCCAGATTTACCCATGAGGGTTCCTCCGCATATCCTCCTTTCTCTTCGATGGTGGCTATCCGAAACCAATCTTTGTAGGGGCTCCATTCCAAATTCCTACCCCTACAGTGTCAATTACCACAGATGCCTCTCTATGGGGCTGGGGTGCTCACATGGAAGGGATGTGTGTGGGACCACAATGGGATACTCATTGGAAAAACCGCCATATCAGTTACCTAGAGCTTCTGGCAGTGCATTATGCTCTCAGGTCTTTTCAATGTGCAGTGACAGGGAAGGTGGTCGTGATTTTTACAGACAATACGACCACAATGTCTTATATCAATCATCAAGGAGGCACAGTGTCAAGGACGCTTTGCGGGTTGGCCCTGAGCATCTGGGAGGACTGCCTCCGATGGAAGTCGGTTGTCCAAGCTGCCCATCTACCAGGAATCTTGAATGTCCATGCGGACTTCTTAAGCAGAGGGGGAGCAGCAGACCACAAGTGGGAACTCAATTGGAGGTACCTCTCTCCCATCTTCAACCAGTTGGGTCATCCAGAAGTAGATGTCTTCGCGACCCATCACAATGCGAAGTGTCGTCTCTTTTGTTCAAGAGCAGGGACGGATCCTCTGTCCATGGGGGACGGCCTCCTCATCTCTTGGACGCCTCATTTTGTGTACCTTTTTCCTCCCCTTCCTCTCATTCACCGGGTCCTCGTCAAGATACAGCAAGACAAACCCCATTGTCTTCTAGTGACACCATGGTGGCCTCGCCAGCATTGGTTCCCCTTGCTACTTCACCTGTCCAAAGGAACCTTTATTCACCTCCCTCGGGTACCGGATCTTCTTCTAGCTTCTTCTAGATCCTACATCATGATCCCCTGAGCTTAAAACTGACAGTGTGGAGAATACACTTTCCATGATGAATGACAGAATAGATAATGTTCTCTTAAATTGTCGAAAACCTTCCACTAAAGCGTCATATGCTGGAAAATGGAGCAAATTTCTGGACTATTTGATTTCTCTTAAATTGCCTCCCCCCCTCCCCCGTCTGATTTGAGGTCAATTTTTGGCTTTATTCTGTCCAGATTGGACTTGGGACTTAGTTTTTCTTCCATTAAAGTCTACTTAGCTGCGGTGTCAGCTTACCATCCGTCTATAGATGGGTTTTCAGTTTTTTCTCACCCACAGACAAAGAAGTTTTGTAAGGGTCTCATATATCTGTACCCTCCTCGCAGCGAGATTACTCCAGCTTGGGACTTAGCTTTGGTCCTTAACTTTTTGACGGGTAAGCCTTTTGAACCACTGGCTACCTGTAGTTCGAAGTTGTTATCTTGAAAAATAGCGTTTTTAGTAGCCGTTACATCCGCTCGCAGAGTGAGCGAGTTGTCTGCACTTTGATGTGACTTTCCGTATTTGAATTTTTCCCCTCATGGGGTTTCACTGGCTTTGGACATTTCTTTTTTGCCTAAAGTTGTGTCGGAGTTTCATTTACATTCTCATATAGTTCTCCCCATGTTTTTTCCGTCTCCCTCCAATGAGGAAGAATGCAGATTACACTCCTTGGACGTTAAGAGGGCACTCTTATTTTATCTAGGAAGGACAAAGCCCTTCCATAAGTCTCTGGCACTGTTTGTAGCTCATAGTTTGCCTTCCCAAGGGAAGAAAATTTTCTCACAGCGTTTATCCAAGTGGATTGTGGAGGATCTTCTTCGTGGTCTCTGTACCTCACACCAATGGGATCTAGTGCGCCTGCGCTGGATCTGCCGGTGCCTAGCAAGCTCTCTAGAAAGGATTTTCGTGCCTGGCCCAACTGAGCATGCTCAGGAGCCCCAGTGAGCATGCCCAGAAGGGCAGGCACGGACATCCCGCCAGTTCTTTCCTTTCCGCCGCTCTGAGCAGACCTTTCTTCGAGAGGTCTGGCCGGATCGCTGCTCAGCATCCACCTTTTAGTGATCTTTCTTCGAGAGGTCTGGCCGGATCGCTGCTCAGCATCCACCCCTGCTAAGAAGGCCAGGAAGTCGGACTCCTCAGTTGCGACGCAGAAGGTGGCCAAGGCGGTGAAGCCTGCTAGGAAGGACTCTGTGCCAGCAGCGCCGGCCCTTCCGCCACCATCGATACCGACTGGTTCGACACCGATGACATCGATACCGGTGAACCAGGTCGCGTCTGAAACGACGGTACTTGTGCTAGACTCTCCAGACCATACGGTGGAGACAGCCTTGTACAATGTCGACCAAATGGGACTCGTAAGTCACCAGTTGGGTGCGGAGTGTTCCCCCAGTCCATCCAGCTCGTCGGCA
>NW_015175101.1:0-2219 GCF_001447785.1 Gekko japonicus | reverse complement strand
GCTCCACCAGACAAACCCCTAAGCTGTTTGTCTCATACGTCACACCCCGTGTGGGCACCCCAATCACTGCCCAACGTCTATCCAAGTGGATCGTAGGTCTGATAGAGCTGTGTTACCTACTGGCGAAACAGCCTTTGCCAGGCCCGGTACGGGCTCATTTTAGGACACGCTCCACCAGACAAACCCCTAAGCTGTTTGTCTCATACGTCACACCCCGTGTGGGCACCCCAATCACTGCCCAACGTCTATCCAAGTGGATCGTAGGTCTGATAGAGCTGTGTTACCTACTGGCGAAACAGCCTTTGCCAGGCCCGGTACGGGCTCATTCCACCAGGGCTGTCGCTACATCCACTGCTTTCCTAAAGGGAGTACAGTTGCAAGACATTTGCAGAACCGCAACCTGGGCCACGCCGACTACCTTTATCAGGCACTACGCCCTACACGTCCGCCAGTCCACCAGTGACAGTCTGGGACGTCAGGTTTTATCATCGGCTAAGCAGTAAACACCTGACAGCACCCGCCTCCAGGTAGGCTACTGCTCGCTAATCTCCCATTGGTGTGAAGCACAGAGACCACGAAGAAGATAAACAGGTTGCTTACCAGTAACTGGTGATCTTCAAGTGGTCATCTGTGCATTCACACCACCCGCCCTCCTGCCCCGCTGCTGTCTTCTTTTACCTGTTTTATTAGGAGATTGATGCGCGGCGGTTGGTAGGAACTGGCGGGATGTCCGTGCCTGCCCTTCTGGGCATGCTCACTGGGGCTCCTGAGCATGCTCAGTTGGGCCAGGCATGAACATCCTTTCTAGAGAGCTTGCTAGGCACCGGCAGATCCAGCGCAGGCGCACTAGATCCCATTGGTGTGAATGCACAGATGACCACTCGAAGATCACCAGTTACTGGTAAGCAACCTGTTTTTATCATGCTGTGTTATGCTCTGGCACAAAAGCCACTCCCGGAACAGCTGCAAGCCCATTCCACGCGGGCAGTGGCGACGTCTACAGCTTTCCTGAGGGGTGCATCGTTGGAGAACATCTGTAACGCTGCAACATGGGCGACTCCTCTCACCTTCGTGAAGCATTATGCTCTTGATACAAGATTTAGTCGTCGTATGGCAGTGGGTCGAGCGGTGTTGCAGACAGCACAGATGTAGGGCCTTGGCCTCTCCTCCAGGTAAACGTTTACTGCTTGTTACTCTCCCAAGGGTGTGATAAACAGAGACCATGAAGAAGATAGACAGGTTGCTTATCTGTAACTGGTGATCTATGAGTGGTCATCTGTACATTCACACCACCCGCCCTCCTTCCCCTCTGCTCTCGGCCCTTCATCTTATTCTTTGAAGGCTGTTGGGCGGTGGTCCGAAGGAACTGGCGGGATCTGTGTGCCCCTCCTTGGTCATGCGCAGTGGAGCCTGGCACGTGACCTAGGAGTGGGCGCGAAAATCCCTTTGGCTTGCTAACGATACCGAAGAGGGTCAGCGCAGGCGCAGACTATCCCAAGGGTGTGAATGCACAGATGACCACTCGAAGATCACCAGTTACAGGTAAGCAACCTGTCTTTGAGCAGTTTCTGAAGTTACTGAGAGATGGAATACAGAAGGGAATACAAAAAGGATTTGAAGAGGCTTGTGTGAATATAACTGAAAAATGACACAGTATACAACTGGATAATGAAATTAAGGAAGAACTGATACAGCCCAAACAGAGTGTTAAGGAGGAACAGGTTTGCCACACCAAGGAGTCATTTGATGAAAATCAGCCCGTCTCCAGTATAGGAGTGGAAAAGGAGACAATGAGGTCGTCCTATATAAAGACAGACTTAATAAAAATGAATAAGCAGAGAAGTTCTAGCAAAGAAGAGAGAAGGGGAGGGGGAAGACGTGAAAACAGCGTGCCGGGAAGTTTAAGATGGAAAATATAAGACTGGATATAATATGACTGAGACACAGAGGGGGGAGCATAGAAATTAATACATACACACACAAAGAAAGAAGACATTGGGACTTATTGATACAAAAATGTAAGCTACAAATTTTCAGGAAAAAAATAAGTTATTTGAAGAATGAAAGATTATTTCTGTTGATCTATGTTTTATTGGAATTATTAATTTAGGACTTCTGTTATAATGAGATATGGTATTAAGGCACCGAAATTGTGAAAAGTTAGATATTGTGATATAGAGAAGGAAAGCTAGAGTTAAATGCTATGCTTGTTGGAAAAA
>NW_015175100.1:7317-13505 GCF_001447785.1 Gekko japonicus | reverse complement strand
GCCCACAGGCTCAGGTTGGGGACTCCTTCCGTAGCAGGTTATGCTATATCACGGGGTTAGATCTGCATGTGGATTTTTGTCTGGAAGAAGAAGAAGAAGAAGAGCAGCTTTCCATTCCTTTGATTGAAAAGAAACCAAGCTTCTGTGCTTTAAATTACCATGAAGGAAATTAAATTACCATGAAGCAGCCATTTTGTGACTGTGCCCACAACACAGAGAATTCCAAAGGTGCCCACAGGCTCAGGTTGGGGACTCCTTCTGTAGCAAGTTATGCTATATCGCGGGATTATATCTGCATGTGGACTTTTGTCTGGAAGAGGAAGAAGAAGAGCAGTTTTCCATTCCTTTGATTGAAAAGAAATCAAGCTTCTGTCTTTTAAATTACCATGAAGAAGGAGGAGGAGATTGGATTTATACCCCACCCTTCACTCGAAGTCTCTGAGTGGTTCCCGCCCTGCCTCCCTGCCTGCCGGCTCGCTCGGTCTGAGGAGGCGGCGGCGGAGGCGAGGCCAGCTACAGAGCGTCTCCTGCGCATGCGCAGGAGACGCTCTTGTACTTTCGGGGGGATTTAAACATCCCCCCGAGATTTTTTTCAACGTTTTATATTTTTGTGCACACGTGGGGACTGGCCCACGTGTGCACAAACCTCCCCCGGCCCCCCAGCTGCCCCCTCCGTGCTGATTTAAGTATCCGCACGGAGGGGGCAAGTTGGCTATTAGATATATAGATTATGAATTTTGCACACAATCCAGGCACCGTGGAGCTCTTTTGAGCACCATTGGTTTCAAACGCTTAACTCATCCTTAAAAAAATAAATAAAAATCAGTGGAATTTAGAATTGCTAAGCCTGTGCTAAACTTCTACATTATCCTAGAGGGAGAGAGGAAAGAGAGGATTTATTCTGAGTCTCCCAACTGCAAACATATACTTTCCAGATGATTTTTGATTATAAAAGCCTACCTGCCTTTAAAAAAACACCTAATAGAACAACAGTGATGTTGTAGGTCTTGGAGGAAGTACTGTGGGTCAAATCCTGTGTAAGGACAAACAAAGTCCTGTGAGACTCTGACTCTCAGAGTCCTGTTGGCTCTTTTTGGACTCTTCCCCGAGCCGAACAATGTGGACTTTATGCAGCTGTGAAAAAGTTGTCACAAGTTAATCTCACGCCGACTTCCTTGATGTAACAGCGGCTCTCTTTATTGACACAGGTTGTCCGTCTCTGCCGTCCCAGAGACTAGTGCTTTTGTCCATCGGCTTGAGAAGTGTCCTATAATATGCAGTGTACATAATGCTGGATATCCACCGTTATTAAGGAACGGCACCCCGGAGAAGGGTGTCATTACAAGAGTGTCACCTTGGATGTCGGAAGCGCCTTAAAGGATTTCGTACAATTTGCCGTGCAGATTATTCTGTTGGTTTTGCGTGTTTGTTTGTGGCTTCGGTCCTTCCTGTTCTCACAGAAGTCTTTCACCGAAGCGGTGGGGGTCCCTTTTAAATGTTTAGGGGCTGGTGGGGCTGGTGGCGGTGGGCCATTTCCAGGGATTGTCTTGATGGCCGAACCCTGTAATCCCAGAATCAAGCTAGCCCTTGATCCCATATCAAACTTTCCCTTTCCAGGAATTCCTTTGCATATTAGGCGACACACCCCTAATGTAGCCAATCCTCCAAGAGCTTACAGAGCTCTTCTTACAGGGGCTACTGTCAGCTCTTGGAGGATGGGCTACATTAGGGGTGTGTCGCGCCAGGGCTCTTTTTGTAGCAAGAACTCCTCTGCATATTAGGTGACACAACCCTAATGTAGCCAATCCTCCAAGAGCTTTGCTCTCGGAGGATTGGCTACATTAGGGGTGTGTCGCCTAATATGCAGAGGAGTTCCTGCTACAAAAAGAGCCCTGGCCACACACCCCTCATGTAGCCAATCCTCCAAGAACTGACAGTAGCCCCTGTAAGAAGAGCTCTGTAAGCTCTTGGAGGATTGGCTACATTAGGGGTGTGTCGCCTAATATGCAAAGGAGTTCCTGCTTCAAGAAGAGCCCTGAAACACCCCTCATGTAGCCAGTCCTCCGAGAGCTGATAGTAGCCCCTGTAAGGAGAGCTCTGTAAGCTCTTGGAGGATTGGCTACATGAGGGGGGTGTCAGCTAATATGGAAAGGAGTTCCTACTACAAGAAGACCCCTGCGTCCTTTCTCTTTTTTGTAAGCCACATCCGATTCACAAGGCGAGTGGATATACAAGTGGTAGCAGAGCAAGGTAATGACACATGACACATGAAGCTCCAACCCACTGAATCAGACCATTGGTCCTTCGAGCTTAGTACTGTCTGTAGCAGTATCGTCTGCTCAGACTGGCAGCAGCTTTCCGGGGAAACAGATCTTTCACATCACCCACTGTCTGCTCCTTTGAACCGGAGGCACCGGCTGGGGATTGAACCTGGGACCTTCTGTTTGCCAATGAGAGGCTCTTCCACCGATCCACATTCCCTCCCTTGGGGGCATGACTTCCAACCGAACTGGATATGTAATAAGTCCTTGTTTTCCTTCCTGATACACCAGTTTGGTGTAGTGGTTAAATGCGTGGACTCTAATCTGGGAGAACGGGGTTTGATTCCCCACTCCTCCACTTGCAGCTGCTGGATGACGTTGGGCAAACCATAGTTCTGTCAGAGCTGTTCTTGAAGGAGCAGCTCTCTCAGAGCTCTCTCAGTCCCACCTACCTCACAGGGTGTCTGTTGTGGGGAGGGGAAGGGGAAGGAGATTGTAAGCCGCTCTGAGACTCCGAGTGAAGGGCGGGGTATAAATCCAATCTCCTCCTCCTCTTCTTCTTCTCCTTCTCCTTCTTCTCCTTCGAGTTGGGTCAACCTCCAGGTGGGGCTTGCATTTCTCCTGGAATCACAACTGCTCTCCAGAAGAAAGAGATTCATTCCCTTGGAGAAAATGACTGGAGGGTGGACTGTATGGCCTTCATAAGGACATCAGAAGAGCCCTGCTGGATCCGACCAGTGGTCCATCTAGTCCAGCATCCTGCCTCACACAGTGGCCAGCCAGTTCCTCTAGATGGCCAACAACAGAGCAGACAGGCCGAGGCCTTCTGAAGAACACCGGAAGAGCCTGCTGGATCAGAGAAGTGGTCCATCTAGTCCAGCATCGTATCTCACACAGGGGCCAACATGTTCCTCTGGAGGGCCAACAACAAGGTAAAGACACTGAGACCTTCATAAGAACATAAGAAGAGCCCTGCTGGATCAAACCAGTGGTCCATCTAGTCCAGCATCCTGTCTCACACGGTGGCCAACAAGTTCCCCTGGACGGCCAACAACAGGGTAAAGACACAGTCCCTCATAAGAACATCAGAAGAGCCCTGCTGGATCAGACCAGGGGTCCATCTAAGTAGCCCAGCATCCTGTCTCACACACTGGCCAACTGGTTTCCCTGGATGGCCAATGACAGGGCAGAGAGTATGACACTGTCTACTTGAATTGGGTCTGAAACTCACTGAACAGAAACTATTACCAGGGGTTCCAACTAGATAGGGTTTCCAGCCTCCAGGTGGGGCCTGGAGATATCCCAGTTTGGTGTAGTGGTTAAGTGTAGTGGTTAAGTGTGCGGACTCTAATCTGGGAGAACCGGGTTTGATTCCCCACTCCTCCACTTGCACCTGGCTGGATGACCTTGGGCAAGCCATAGTTCTGGCAAGAGCTGTCCTTGAAAAAGAGCAATTTCTGCCAAGAGCTCTCTCAGCCCCACCTACCTCCCAGGGTGTCTGTGGTGGGGAGGGGAAGGGAAAGGAGCTTGTAAGCCGCTCTGAGTGGCGCACCGGGGATGGGGCTTTGGTCATCCGAGGGAAAAACATAGAGTTTTACCTCGGATGACCGCGGCCCCGGCGTGCCCGGCATGGCTGTGTCACTTCCGGTTGATGTGCTGACGCCGGGCACATCCCGTGCTTTGGGGGTGGGGTGGGGTTCCACCCGGGGCCCGATCAGCCGGCGGCGGGGAACGGGCCTCTGGGGCAGGGGTTTCCCTGCCCCCCAGGGGGACTTGGCAAGCCTAGACCAGTGGTCAATCTAGTCCAGCATACTGTCTCACACAGTGGCCAACAAGTTCTTCTGGATGGCCAACAACAGGGTAAAGACACTGAGGCCCTCATAAGAACATAAGAAGAACCGTGCTGGATCAGACCAGGGGTCTATCTAAGTAGCCCAGCCTCCTGTCTCACACAGTGGCCAACTGGTTTCCCTGGACGGCCAACGACAGGGCAGAGAGTATGACATTGTCTACTTGAATTGGGTCTGAAACTCACTGAACAGAAACTATTACCAGAGGTTCCCACTAGAAAGGGTTGCCAGCCTCCAGGTGGGGCCTGGAGATCTCCCAGTTTGGTGTAGTGGTTAAGTGTAGTGGTTAAGTGCATGGACTCTAATCTGGAGAACCGGGTTTGATTCCCCACTCCTCCACTTGCACCCAGCTGGATGACCATGGGCAAGCCATAGTTCTGATAAGAGCTGTCCACAAAAAAGAGCAGTTTCTGTCAAGAGCTCTCTCAGCCCCACCTACCTCACAGGGTGTATGTTGTGGGGAGGGGAAGGGAAAGGAGTTTGTAAACTGCTCTGAGAAACCTTGGGGTGGTGAAGGGCGGGGTATGAATCCAATCTCTTCTTCTTCTTCTTTTACATCTGACCTCCAGCTGACAGAGATCAGCTCCCCTGGAGAAAATGGCGGCTTTGAAGGGTGGGCTCTACGGCATTGGGCCATGCGGAGGCCCCTCCCCTCCCCAAACCCCACCCTCTCCTGGACCCACCCCCAAAGTCTCCAGCTATTTTCCAACCCGGACCTGGCAACCCTACAAGTAGAGGAAGCACCGGTGAGGATTTCATGCAAACCGTGAACTCAAAGTAAAAGAGGATCCGTCCCTTTGGGGCGAAAAGAGGACTCGTGGCAGAAAAATTAAGCCAGCCGAGTGGAAATATTTCTGTTCAAAAGAACAATCCTATTTTGCCGTGGAGGCAATGAAAGGGGAGGGGGGGAAGAAAGGGGGGGGCAAAGGGACGCATTCTCAACTGTCAGGCCCCCGCTCTTGAGAGGGCGAGAACCCCACTCGAAACAGTCCCGGCGACGCCACCGCTCAAAGGTCAGAAAAAGGGAGTTCTTTTGAGGTGACACTCAAACCCTTCGTGGCCGGCAGCCAGTTTTGACAATAATAATCCCCCCACCACCACCTCAGTTGTCGGTTACTGCTCAGTTACCTGTCCATGGCAGCTTGACTTGTAGCAGTAACCCAATCTAGTTGATTTTTTAGGGGGGAGGCGGTGGTGGTGGTGGAAACTGGGTCTCTGCCTCCGGGACTCCCGCCACCCTGGTGTAATTAGGCCCAAAGCCGGGAAGTGCTTCAGATTGCATGTTCAGGCCCTTGGCCGGGATTAGTAATTATGATATCCGTTTACCCCAAACAGGGCTGACAGGACGGCTTTTGGTAGCAGAGGGTGACGCAGAGTTTAGCAGGTTTTCAGGGAACAGTTTTGCCGTCCCCTGCAGCTTCCCGTCCCGCCAATTTGGCCTCTCGAATAAATCGCTTCAGCCCACAAACGGGGGGGGGGGCTTTTCATCCCGGGCTGAACACCACTCTGTTTCTGTCAGATTTGACCCAGGGGAAGGTGTGGGGGGAGACGGAGGGAGGGGGGGAAAGGAGGAGAATAGACTGAAATTCTCCAGCTGGGAAGCCTCGACTTGGTGACAAATAACCCCAATGTCCTCTTGAGAGAGAAGCTGCGGTGGCTCAAGTGGTTAAGATGCTGAACTGCAGGCTGTGGAAGGTCGGTAGTTCAGCAGTTCGAGACCCGAGTGTGCCGCATGACGGAGTGAGCTCCCGTCTCCAGTTCCAGCTCCTGCCAACCTAGCAGTTTGAAAGCAAGAAATTGCAAGTAGATAAATAGGTACCGCTTTGGTGGGAAGGGAACAGCGTTCCATGCGCCTCAGTGTTTAGTCATGCCGGCCACATGACCACGGAAACGTCTTCGGACAGCGCTGGCTCTTCGGCTTTGAAAGGGAGATGAGCACCGCAACCCTAGAGTCAGACTCGACTGGCTTTCGAGCAAGGGAACGTTTACCTTTACCTTTACCTCTTGAGAGGTTGAATTGTCCTTTGGCCAAAGCTGAGGGAACAAGAGGAGAAACTTGGAGGGGGTTCTCATTGTG
>NW_015175100.1:7004-7125 GCF_001447785.1 Gekko japonicus | reverse complement strand
CCGCTCCTTAATAGGCAGCTGCTGGTGTGACCTTGGGTAAGTCACAGTTCTCTCAGAGCTGTTCTCTCAAGAGAAGTTCTCTCAGAGCTCTCTCAGCCCCGCCTACCTCCCAGAGTGTCTG
>NW_015175100.1:4878-5549 GCF_001447785.1 Gekko japonicus | reverse complement strand
GACACCTTGTGAGGTAAAAGAAGAAGAAGAAGAGATTGGATTTATACCCCACCCTTCACTACCCAAAGGAGTCTCAGAGCAGCTTACAAACTCCTTTCCCTTCCTCTCCCCACAGCAGACATCCTGTGAGGTAGGCAGGGCTGAGAGAGCTCTGACAGAAACGACTCTTTTTCAAGAACAGCTCTGACATAACTACGGCTTGCCCAAGGTCATCCAGCCAGGTGTAAGTGGAGGAGTGGTGAATCAAAACCGGTTCTCCCAGATTAGAATCCGCGCACTAACCACGACACCAAACTGACTCTCTTGTGAAACTCCTGGAGATTTCAGGGTGGAGCCTGGGGAACACAGGGACCCCAGTGGGGTACAATGCTATAGAGTCCCCCTTCCAAAGTAGCCATTTTCTTCAGGGGAACTGATCCCTGTCGTCTGGAGATGAGCTGTAATTCCGGGGGGTCCCCCCAGGCCCCACCTGGAGGCTGGCATCAATTCTGAGAAGAGTTAACATTGCAACAAAATTGGACGTGGGGCACGCTGGCAGGCGGCAGAGGTGAGCGAAAGTTTAGCCAGCCCCCGAGAAAGTTTACCCTCTCCCGTCGCTTTTGTGTTCGGACAAAAAGCGGCCCATGTGAAATCAACACGGGGGGCTCTGTGGGGGGAATCCATCTTAGTCC
>NW_015175100.1:3777-4686 GCF_001447785.1 Gekko japonicus | reverse complement strand
ATTCTCTTTCACAGCTTGAGTCTCGTCTTGTAAAACTGTTAATGCTAAATAATTCAAGCGCTTTCCATGGAACTTAAAATGAGGCTTTTTGGAAGCGCAGCCGGTGTGTTGCTTATTTTAATTTGCAGTTGGATGTCCCCCAAATAAGCATATTTGTGTGGGAAGGGGCGGGGATGTATGCTTCCCACCTGCACCACCACTTTTTTTTCTATTTTTTAAAAAAACTTTTATTTATATAATACAGCAACGATTTACAGTAGCGCATACTATTAGGAAACCACTACGATAAAAACGTAATTAAAAACACACACAAAAACACAAGAGCAATCAAACCAAGCAGCTATTCAATCTATAGCTATAACTTTCAAATTACCTGGAAGTGCCTTTTTCAGCCTACTATATCTTTCCATATCTTCAAGAAAGGGAAACCAGCATTTCAAAAAAATCTGAATGGAAGTCTGGATTCTCTGCCAAGGATATAACTACTGATATTTTGTCCACGACCAGGTATTCCCATAACTTATTAAACCACATAATTGATGAGGGTTTTTTACACCACCACCCTTAACAGACCAAATCAGCTCAGGCCCGGGGCTAGGCCCCCTGAGTTACTGGCAAGGCCCCATGATTTCCTATCCAGCCCAGGGCCCCCGAGCGGTGGCAGGTGTGGGGAAGGAGCCGGGTATTCCTTTAATTCTATTAGCCAGGGCCCCCTAAGAAATTTAAATGCCCACCGAGTTTATAAATCCTGGCTACGGGCCTGAATCATTCTACACTGAAAAGTGAAATCGCATCTCTGCCATACATCTCTGGACTTTGAGTCGGTGCTAATTGAATGTCTGCATTAGCGGCGATACGTCTCTCCCTTCATAATGCATCCGTCACATTATGTGGCATGGATTCAAAGCC
>NW_015175100.1:680-3703 GCF_001447785.1 Gekko japonicus | reverse complement strand
TTTCAGACAGAACCGTTTTAGAACCGGTTCCCTACCGGAATATATTTGTAATTTCAGACACAAACGCTTCTATCCCGTTTAGGAAATGGGGCTGAAGCATTTTACCTGTCAACCGCTTCCAAGTAGTCTTCAGTTTCCTCTCCCGGTTCCAATGTGCTTTTTCCCGCCGTTTTTCGCCCGCGCGGGCAATCTCCGGCTTTTTTGGGGGGAACAATCACTTTATAGTGTTATAGTGCTATAACGCTATAATGGAACAGCAGTATGTCGACCCCATTGAAATGCCTGGAGTGTTTTGTTATAGTGCTATAGCGCTATAGCACTCTAAAGCGAATGTTCAAAAAAAAAAGCCGGAGAGCGCCCGTATGGGCGAAAAACGGTGGGGAAAAAGCGGTGCAGTCTGAAATGGCAAACCACTTCAGATCCAGCTCTTTATTGGAAGGGGAAAGACATGTGTGAAATGGTAGCTCTATACCGGTTTACTCCATGACGGATCAAAAACGGCTTCAAAACGGGTTAAAAAGGGTAATGTGAAATTCATAACTGTGTCATAAAGGAAGATTTACACACTTAATATTAGTGGCAAGGAGGGGCATCCAAATCATAGTTTTGTTGTTCTAAAAAATGCCAAATAGGCCCTGACCTGGATAACTGAGGGAAGCCCGGTCTCGTCAGATCTCAGAAGGTAAGCAGGGCCGACCTTGGCAAGTATTCGGATGGGAGACCTCCAAGGAATACCAGGGCTGTTCGAGACCCGAGTGTGCCACATGACGGAGTGAGCTCCCATCTCTAGTTCCAGCTCCTGCCAACCTAGCAGTTCGAAAGCAAGAAATTGCAAGTAGATAAATAGGTACCACTTCGGTGGGAAGGTAACAGCGTTCCGTTTGCCTTGGTAGTCATGCCGGCCACATTACCACGGAAATGTCTTCGGACAGCGCTGGCTCTCCGGCTTTGAAACGGAGATGAGCACCGCAACCCTAGAGTCGGATTCGACTGGCTTTCGAGCAAGGGAACCTTTACCTTTACCTTTTTTTACCTCCTTAATTATACAAAAGTTTTAAGAGGGAGAGGACTCCTTTAAGTCTATTTTGAATGAGTGCTCAGTCTTCCTCCAGCGGAGGTCCAGGTATCCTCCTGTTTCAGTGTCTTCCTCAGGGAGTGCAACAGATATTTCCAAGCACAAGGTTGCCAAATAACAAAATATTTATCCAACTTTTTCAATGAATGCTGCAAAAAGTCTCTCTTAGTGCGCTCAAAGCTTCCTCCAAAGTGAAAAGCACGTTCCCTGAGGAAGACGTAGTGAATTGGCCATGTCACCAATGTTACGCCCACCCACTCCCCACCTTCCTTCCCCAGCTTTCCGGCCAGTTGCCACACTTGGCTTGGGACTCTCACTGTCCTCCCAATCTGTTCACATCCTGGGAAACATTAATTGTGATTATGCAAAGCAATGATATCTTTTAAAAAGGTAAAGGTTTCCCTTGCTCGAAAGCCAGTCGAGTCCGACTCTAGGGTTCCGGTGCTCATCTCCGTTTCAAAGCTGAAGAGCCAGCGCTGTCCGAAGACGTTTCCATGGTCATGCGGCCGGCATGACTAAACATCAAGGTGCACGGAACGCTGTTCCCTTCCCACCGAAGTGGTACCTGTTTATCTACTTGCAATGTCTTGCTTTCGAACTGCTCGGTTGGCAGGAGCTGGAACTAGAGACGGGAGCTCACTCCGTCATGCGGCACACTCGGGTCTCGAACTGCTGCACTACTGACCTTCCACAGCCTGCAGTTCAGCGTCTTAACCACTGGAGCCACCGCAGCTCCAATGATATCTTTTAGTCATTATTTTATTAGAGCAATAATAAGTGTCTTTGAACCATTTTTCTGTCTTTATGTCACCTTCACTCTCAGTAGGAATTCACGGAAATCCACTTAGAAAGTCCGCTAGTCTGACCAAATTAGTTATCGATGGTTGATTCCAGAAGGACTTATCTTCAAATTTAAAGATTAAAAAGGAGAAGATTGACTCCATTTTCAAAGCTCAAGACTTTTTGAAGAGACACGCCAGCTCAGAGGAGGCAGCACTCGCCAGTTGGAAAGAAATGGACAGTGAAGGAGACAGCGGCTCGGAGATGGGGGACAAGACTCCTGAAGATGAAGGAGCAGGGAAAGGTTCATCCTATAACCTGAGAGACATAAAAGGAAGGCAGCCCAGAACTTGAAGACTGGTTCGGAAAGCGCATGAAAAGACTTTATTAACAATAAACCAAAGGGACACTACTAATACATTAACACATATTTGTTTTTCACAGGTTAAGATGAAAGACGATTGACAACTCACAGAAGAAGCCAAAAGAAGATTTTTTTGATACTAATAAAAGATTAACATACTAATAGAGCATCACTCAAACTTTTCTTAGTCCAGCTATATACCCTCTCCTTTTCTGATATTAAAAGCAATAAATTCTCTCCTCTTTAGGAGAGTTAATAAAAAAAGAAAAAAAGAAAGTCCGCTAGTCTTCTCAAACATTTTTTTTCCCTCCCAGAAAGTTCCTCAGGTGCCCCGAGATTTCCTTGAAATTTTGCTTCAAGGGAAATCTAGGAACAAGCCCTAGTCCCGAATGTGATCCGTTTCACCCACTGCATAAAGAGGCTTTGTGCGCAAACCAGATGTCGCCTCGCTTCTCATAAGAAGACGACACGACTCTCGCATCTTTACAACCTGCATTAAAGTGTCGTCCTCCCCCTGCTGAGAAACCTTATTAAAACTCTTCCGACTTCCCTCGAAAGCCACTTGGACGTCTTTCCCAAAGCGGGAAACGACAAATTCAACATGAAATTTCATTTGAGCTAATATTCCCAGAAAAGCACAAGGCTTTTCTAAGTGCTTTTTGTAGGCACTCATTTTAACAGTTCCAGAACTGACAGTGGGGAAGAAGAGGAGGAGGAGGAGGAGGAGGAGAAGAAGAAGAAGAAGAAGAAGAAGAAGAAGAAGAAGAAGAAGAAGAAGAAGAAGAAGAAGAAGAAGAAGAAGAA
>NW_015175100.1:0-257 GCF_001447785.1 Gekko japonicus | reverse complement strand
TAAATATCATTATCAATATCTGTTTTTATCCCTTGTGTTTTTATTTGACAGTCTCATTTAATGTTAATAAAACAAATTTGCATATTTTAAATAAAAACATGCGTATAATGTTTGTTCTTTTTTGCAGCTCTCAGACATCTAACATTTGATCTCTGTGGCTCTTACGCTGGGCAAGTTTTGCCAACCCTGAACTATGGGGTAAGAAAGGTTTATGTAAAGATCATTATTCATTGATGGCCCCGGTCACACGGGCCGGA
>NW_015175099.1:2449-13490 GCF_001447785.1 Gekko japonicus | reverse complement strand
GTGCTCATTCGGACACGATGGGGTGTTTACCAGTATTGCAGCTTTCCATTGTTTGAAAGAAGGGCCTTTCCAAGAGATTTTCACCTGCGGGATAAAAAGACCGGAACCTGGGCGTTTAATTGACAGATCAGGGCTGCGTCCCAAATAATTAAAAAGGCAAGAAGAAGAAGAAGAGATTGGATTTATACCCCGTCCTTCACTCGGAGTCTCAGAGCGGCTTACAAACTCCTTTCCCTTCCCCTCCCCACAACAGACGCCCTGGGAGGTGGGTGGGGCTGAGAGAACTCTGACACAAACTGCTCTTTTTCAAGGACAGCTGTGCCAGAGCTTGTGACTGACCCAAGGTCACATCAGCAGGTGCAAGTGGAGGAGTGGGGAATCAAACCCGGTTCTCCCAGATTAGAGTCCGCGCACTTAACCACTATACCAAACTGGCTCTAGTGAGATGCACTAAGGGAGTATGGGGCAGTGGTCAGAGAGTCACACCAGTATCTGGGAGATGGAGGTGTCGAAGTGAGCAACTCAGCATGCCTGGACATTGGGAGTCGCTACATCACTCTACGGGTGCATGGGTGTTATCTCATTGAATGGGATGCCTCTCTTGGTCTTGATCTAGGAGCTGCCCTCAGACCCTTCCTCTCTCGTTCCCTTTGTCCTCTCCCTCTCTTCACATGACTTTCCATGGAGACACATGTCTCTGCAGGTCTCTCCTGTAGGGACAGTGCCCTCATTCTCCCGCACACATGATGCCACACAAGCTGGCCGTTTGTGATGGGGAAAAGTACTCTTTAGACCAGGCTTCTCTTTCTCTTCCTTTGACTGCAGCCTGAATGTGAACTGGATCTACTTCAATAAATGTAAGTTTAACCTTGTTACTTACTGCATTCGGGATCACACTTCTGTGACTGGGCAAAACTCTGCTAAACTCACCAGATATCCCAGTATTAGGTTCAAGCGCTCACTCCGCCATGGAAGCTCACTGGGCGACCATGGGCCGGTCACTGTCTCCGAGCCTAACCTACCTCAGATAAAACGGAGGGGAGGAGAATGATGCAAGCAAGGGTGTGTACATTTATACACCGTTGGTGTGTAAATGAGGTCAATAAATGAATAAAGATCAGACCGAGTGGAAATTAAGACAGCCATCCTGAGCAAGGCCGCTCATAATCCTGTTCTGTGAGCTTTTTTAAAAAGGTAAAGGTTTCCCTTGCTCGCAATCCAGTCGAATCTCACTCTAGAGATGTGGTACTCATCTCCGTTTCAAAGCCGAAGAGCCAGCGCTGTCCGAAGACATTTCCGTGGTCATGTGGCCGGCATGACTAAACACCAAGGCGCACGGAACGCTGTTCCCTTCCCACCGAAGTGGTACCTATTTATCTACTTGCAATTTCTTGCTTTCGAACTGCTAGGTTGGCAGGAGCTGGAACTAGAGACGGGAGCTCACTCCGTCATGCGGCACACTCGGGTCTCGAACTGCTGAACTACCGCCCTTCCACAGCCTGCAGTTCAGCGTCTTAACCACTTTACTCCCAAGAAAATGGACTCAGGACGGAACCGTAAATGATCTAAGCAGAAGAGGTGCTCAGCCACATTAGAGTTTGAAAAAACATCTTTTAATGCTCTTTGCAGAACACAGCAGAGAGGCTTCCCGAAGCACAAGGAGAGAACTCCGGCTCTTCGCCGTGATGTCAGAATCTCTTTTTATTATACTGTTTTTACAAGATATACCAGTTGAGCCAGAGGCCTTGTTCACAATGGGGGTCTTGTCCAAGATGAGCTTAACACCGTTGTACCCAACACCCGACAGGACAAAGTGTTTACAGTAAGGGCTACAAGCCGGCCGTAAATCACGTCCGAGCCTCACGTTACACCTGATTAAGTAACCAGCCCCTCACATCAGAAAGCGACCCCAGAACATGCTGCTTGGCTGGAGCAGAGGGTGACGGTGAGACGGATATCGTCTGGCTGTCAGCTGTGGAAGACGGAGGCTCTGGGCTGTCCGAACGTCCCCTTGATACGAGCTCCAAGGAGATCACACAGTTACACCCAACTTATCCTCCAGGCAGAACTGCGCTCCCCTGAGAGAGATTGGATTCCTCTTCGATGAGTCATTCACCGGATCGAGTTCCAGACCTTTATTTCTGCCTCCTCTCAGCATCACTTAAGACTTTTTAAAAAAAAAATGGAAGTGGTTGCTGACTAGTGATGCTGGGGGCAGTGACGCTCTGTGTTCTTGGTGCTTGCGGGGGGCAGCAGTGGGAGGGCTTCTGGAGTTCTGGCCCCGCTGGTGGACCTCCTGATGGCACCAGGGTTTGGGCCACTGCGTGACACAGACTGGTGGATTGTAGGGGCCATTGGCCTGATCCAGCATGGCTTCTCTTCTGTTCTTATGCTCTTACTAGTGATTCCACATAGTGCTCACGGCAGCAATCACCTCAGTCTCACAGAAAATGCTTTGCTGATCATTCGTACTGCATATTCTGCAGTTCTGCAGTTTGGTATAGTGGTTAAAAGTGGCAGACTCTAATCCGGACAACTGGGTTTGATCCCCCACTCCTCCACACGCAGCCAGCTGAGTGACCTTGGGTCAGTCACAAGTTCTCTCAGAGCTGTTCTCTCAGAGCTCTCTCAGTCCCACCTGCCTCACAGGGTATCTGTTGTGGAGAGAGGAAGGGAAGGAGATTGTAAACCGCTCTGAGACTCTGAATGAAGGGCAGGGTATTAATCCAACTCTTCTTCTTCTTCCATTCTTAGGAAGGCCTCGGTTTTTCTGCCCTATTGAGGAACTGGTTGGCCACTGTTTGACCAGGATGCTGGACTAGATGGACGATTGGTCTGATCCAGCAGGGCTCTTTTTATGTTCTTAGGAAGACCTCGGCCTCTCTGCCCTGTTGTTGGCCCTCCAGAGGAACTAGTTGGCCACTGTATGAGACAGGAGGCTGGACTAGATGGATAATTTGTCTGATCCAGCAGGGCACTTCTGATGTTCTTAGGAAGGCCTCGGCCTCTCTGCCCTGTTTTTGGCCCTCTAGACGAACTGGTTGGCCACTCTGGTAGACAGGATGCTGGACTAGATGGACCACTGGTTGGATGCAGCAGGGCTCTTCTTATGTTCTTAAGAGCCTTTGCTTGGTATGCAGAAGGTCCTAAGTTCTAGCCGTGGCAGTCCTACTTAAGGATCAGGTAGTAGATAATGAGAAAGACCTCTGCCTATAAGACTCTGGAGACCCTCTGCAAGTCTTAGTAGACAGTATTGACCTTGATGGACCAGTGGTAAAGAGGGACTGTGGCTCAGTAGAAGTACTTCTGCTTGGCATGCAGAAGGTCCTGAGTTCAATCCCCAGCGTCTCCAGCTCAAAGGACCAGGCAGTAGGTGATGTGAAAGATCTCTGCCAGAGACCTTGGGGAGCTGCTGCCAGTCTGAGTAGACAATACTGACATTGATGGACCGAGGGTCTGATTCAGTATAGACCAGCTTCATGAGTGTTTATGCGATGTGTACCTTAATCACTCGACTCACTCATTCTGATTCATACTTATCAGGAAGCCTAAATGTGTCCCATGGGATTTATTTCTAAATAAGGGGTTGCATTGGGTTGCAGCCAGTCAGGCAGTTTGGTGTAGGGGTTAGGAGCGCGGACTCTCATCTGGGAGAACCAGGTTTGATTCCCCACTCCTCCACATGGAGCTGCTGATGTGACGGCTTGGGTCAGTTGTAAGTTCTCTAAGAGCTGTTCTCTCACAAGCAGTCCTTGAAAGAGCTCTCTCGGCCCCACCTACCTCACAGGGTGCCTGTTGTGGGGAGGGGAAGGGAAAGGAGATTGTAAGCCACTCTGAGACTCCTTTGGGTAGTGAAGGGCAGGGTAAGGTAAAGGTAAAGGTTCCCTTGCTCAAAAGCCAGTCGAATCTGACTCTAGGGTTGCGGTGCTCATCTCCGTTTCAAAGCCGAAGAGCCAGCGCTGTCCGAAGACGTTTCCATGGTCATGTGGCCGGCATGACTAAACACCAAGCCGCAAGAATGCTGTTACCTTCCCACTGAAGTGGTACCTATTTATCTACTTGCAATTTCTTGCTTTCGAACTGCTAGGTTGGCAGGAGCTGGAACTAGAGACGGGAGCTCACTCCATCATGCGGCACACCCGGGTCTCGAACTGCTGAACTACTGACCTTCCACAGCCTGCAGTTCAGCGTCTTAACCACTTGAGCCACCACAGCTTCTGAAGGGCAGGGTAGAGATCTTCTTTTCCTCCTCCTCCTCCTCCTGATCATGGGTACATTTCCTCTGAAATCTTACCTCTGTTCCAATACAACTTGCCATAGGTATGTATGGATGAGATTGCTGTGGTCCTTTCAGAATCGCAAAACAGTCTTGACGTCCTACCAAATAAGTTTTCATAATGGCTGAAGCTGCACCCTGGAGCAAACGTATCTATCCACTTAACAATGACCAGTAAAGCAGTGAGACTATTTCAACACTGAATGGTGCTAATGCTGAAGTAGTCACTTCCTCACGTGGAAGCTATTTGGGAACTTCTACAAAGTGCTGTTGTTGTTTTTAAATCAAAATCATTATAAGTACTTATTTGCATAAGAATCTGCATAAGAATTAACCCAGGCCTATTTAGGCCAACAGCCTGTTCCCGGTTAAACTGGCCGCATCACTCTGGCCACTGGTAACCAGGGTGTAGTCATTTCCTGTTGTTTGACCCCGGCGACCAGATCTTCAGAGAGATTGGAATATTTGGTGAATATCAAAGAGTTTTGCCCAGTCATAGACGCTTGATCCTGAGTGCAGTCAATCAATCTCCCAATAGGTATATTGCAAAGAGATTTATTCAAGTAGATCCTGTTCACATTCAGGTTGCAGTCAAAAGTAGAGAGAAAGAAGCCCGAGTACTTTCCCCTATCACAAATGGCCAGCTTGTTTAGCATCATGCAAGTGGGAGGATGAGGGCATAGTATCTCCAGGAGAGACCTGCAGAGATATGTGTCTCCATGGAAAGCCACGAGGAGGGAGTGAGAAGAGAAAGGAAGAGAGGGGAGGGTCAGAGGGCAGCTCCCAGGTTAAGACCAAGAGAGGCATCCCATTCAAGGAGGTAACACCTGTGCCCCCTTAGAGTGATGTAGCGCCCGCCCCCCCAATGTCCAGGCACGCTGAGACACACAATCCAACAAGAGGTACCCTGCCTCTGTATGTGGAGGTTCCCTTTACTTACCACGGATATATCACCTGTTGACACAGACCTGTCTTTCATTCACTGACCTGTTGTCTTTTTAAAACTGCTCTGAATAAATGGCCAGCGCCCCACCTAACAGTAGTGAATTTCATAAGGAAGTGATGTTGTGTTATCGGAAGAAGTACTTCCTCTTGAGACTCTTAAATGGACTTCCAATCAGCTTCGTTAGGTGACTCCACGACCTGGTTATCCTTGGGGGGGGGGTGATCTCTCTGTTTACATGTTCAGCCTGGTCTGGATGGCCCAGGCAAGTCCGCTCGTCAGATCTCAGAAGCTAAGCCGGGTCAACCCTGGTCAGTATTTGGATGGGAGACCACCAAGGAAGTCCAGGGTTGCTACGCAGAGGCAGGCCATGGCAAACCGCCTCTGAACGCCTTTTGCCTTGACTTTAATGGCCCAGGCGAGCCCAATCTTGTCAGATCTCGGAAGCTAAGCAGGGTTGGCCCTGGTCAGCAGGGGTCATTTCCTGCAGGAGCACACAGGAGCGGAGCTCCGGCAGTAAAGAGCCCAAGGGGCGGGCACATGCAACAAGCCCCACCCCCTGCTCCCAGCAGCCCTCAGTCAGAGCAAGAAGCAGCCAGGTAAGTCACAGCGCCCCCCCCCTGCCCCAAAACAGTCCAGTGGCACCTTTAAGACCAAGTTTTATTCAGGTACAAGCTCTCCCTCCTCTGTGAGGACAGATCTGCACATTCCCCCCCCCCCAATAGCTAGGAATCCAAAACAGTCTAGTGGAGCCTGAGCGGTGGGTGTTGCCTTCTGACACACGTCCGGTGATGTCAGGGGGCGTGGCATATGCAAATGAGTTGTGCTAATGAGCTCCTGCACCTCTTTTTCTACGAAATGACCCCTGCTGGTCAGTATTTGGATGGGAGACCACCAAGGAAGCCCAGGGTCAATACGCCGATGCAGGCAATGGCCAACCCGCTGTGAACGTCTCTTGCCTTCACCTGAATGGCCCAGGCTAGCCCAATCTTTTCAGGTCTCAGAAGCTAGGCAGGGTCAGCTCTGGTTCATATTTGGATGGGTGACTACTGAGGAAGTCCCTGCTTAGCTCCACTTCCCGAATAAACTCTGCCCTTTTCATAAAAAATTTAAAAAATCAATGTTTTAAAGATTTTAAAAGTTAAAATGGAGGACAGCGGGAGGTGAGTGTTTGAGGTTGGGGGGAAAACATATTAAGGGATTTCTAATGCTGTGAATTTTCCCTGAATCTCACATGACTCACAACCAAGGTGGGGGAAAGCTGGCAGGCCAAGACATGAGGTTTTGCATGCAACGCTGCAAACTGTAGCGTCACTGATATGACAACGTATTGGTGTCATGCTCTGCAATTGCTTCGTCTCGGGACGGAACCAACGCCTGCAATAATTTCAGGCAGATTTGAGTCCTGTAGAACGTTCGGGGCCAACAAGATTTTTGGGGTGGAAGCTTTCATGAGTTGAAACTGTCCTCTTCAGGTGAGGACCTGCCATTCGTGCGCCTCGGTTCTGGCCCCACTAGGGTTGCCAACCTCCAGGTGAGGCCTGGAGATCTCCTAGTAGTGTAACTGATCTCAACAGTTCCCCTGGAGAAAAATGGCTGCTTTGGAGGGAGGATTCTACAACGTTCTATCTGACTGAAGTCCCTCCTTTCCACAAACCTTCCCAAGGTCCACCTCCAAATCTCCAGGGATTTCCCAATGCAGAGTTGGCAACCCTAGGTCCCACTCTCCAAGGCCTACACCACAATGGCATTTGGGTTCCTCTACCGTCTGTACAGTTCCATGTACCTTTTTATCGTGTTGGGGTTTCACTAAGACACGCTGGACTGAACACGGAAGCAGGCCAATGTTGTTCTATTCCAAGTTCACACCCAACACTGTTCCTCACACACAAAACACACATTTTCAAAGGGCAAAAGAAACACACAGGGAGCTCACCGAATGAACAAGATCAGGGCATTTTTTGCAGAAAAAGCCCAGCAAGAACTCATTAGCATAATAGGCCATACCCAACAGCAGGAACCCATTAGCATATTAGGCCACACCCTGACATTACTGCTCATTAGCATATTAGGCCGCACCCCCATGTTACCAGAAGTGTGGTCATCCAGCCACACACCCCTTTTGCTTCTTATTCTGTTTACCTTGTTTGTTGTCAAAACCCAGGGCTTTTTTTGTAGCAGGAACTCCTTTGCATGTTAGGCCACACACCCCTAATGTAGCCAATCCTAATGAGTTTCTGCTGTTGGGTGTGGCCTATTATGCTAATGAGTTCCTGCTGGGCGTGGCCAACTCGGGAGCCAGCCGGAACTCCGCTCCTGTGCGTTCCTGCCCAAAAATAGCCCTGAACAAGATACATCTTTAAACTGATTTGTACCCCAACTTTTTCTCCAATGGGGACCCAATGCAGCTTTCATTGTCCTTCTCTCCTCCATTTTATCTGAGGTAGGGTTAGTCTGAGAACGTGTTCTCTGAGAGAGAAAGAGAGAGAGAGTTCTTTCTGAGAGAGAATTCTCCTCACCTCCATTTTATCTCCTCACAACAGCCCTCTGAGAGAGTGTGACTGGGCCAAGGTCACTCGGTGAGTTCCCATGGCACAAGCGGGGATTAGAACCTGGGTCTGCCAGTTACTAGGCCGACCACTGAACCACTACACCGTGCGGGGTCTGTCATGTGTTGGTCTGTATTCTTCATTTCAAGGTAGGACCCCAGTGGCCCCTTGGGACCCGAGAAAACTGTAGAAGCATACAGCAGGGTGGTATCTGACAGAGAGACCCCAGAAATATTTGGCACTATCTTTACGGCATCATTTAAAAGGAAGCCCTTCTTCACCCAAAGAGTGATGAACACATGGAATGCACTGCCGCAGGAGGTGACGGCGACTACAAGCAATGGACGGCTTCAAGAGGGAATTGGATAAACATATGGAGCAGAGCTCCAGCACCCGTTTCCAAGCAGGCCGGACAGAATCCTCCCTTGAGCAACGAGACGTCACAATAAAACTTTGTATGCCTATTTATGACATAATTTTACACATGAAGTTGGAACACGAACCCTAATGGGACGGGAAGAGAACAAAAATACAGAAGAACCAGCGATGCAGGATATGACCGCCGGATGTTACTAGACATCTCATGGTTGAAAGTTGTTAGTTGCCTGCGTGTTGATAGAAGCAACCTCCCAGGGTTTATCCCAGTATACACACTTTTTTTACAGTCTGTAGGTAGAGTTGCCAACTGCCTGGAGAAAAAAGCATCCTGGCCCTTTAACAAAGTGGAGTAGAATGCCATCTACTGGGTGATTATCTTTTCCCCATGCCAAGAAACACTTCCTCTGCTTAACTGTGCAAATTTAGCTCCTGTTAAAAGGACACTCTAGGAGCTGCAGTGGCTCAAGTGGTTAAGACGCTGAACTGCAGGCTGTGGAAGGTCAGTAGTTCAGCAGTTCCAGACCCGGGTGTGCCACATGACGGAGTGAGTTCCCGTCTCTAGTTCCAGCTCCTGCCAACTTAGCAGTTCGAAAGCAAGAAATTGCAAGTAGATAAATAGGTACCACTTCGGTGGGAAGGTAACAGCGTTCCGTGCGCCTTGGTGTTTAGTCATGTCGGCCACATGACCACGGAAACGTCTTCGGACAGCGCTGGCTCTTCAGCTTTGAAACGGAGATGAGCACCGCAACCCTAGAGTCGGATTCGACTGGCTTTCGAGCAAGGGAACCTTTACCTTTTTTTAAAAGGACACTCCAGGCCTGTTGGCAGCCCTGTCTGTAATTACGTTTGTGAATTCTCAAAGGGTTGCACTCCATTACCATAAAGGTAAGAGAACAGTTGGGCCAGGAGGGAGAGAGAAAAGTCATTTGGGGCCCATCGTATTTAAATACCTCAAATTTAGTGATTTTTAAGCTACGCTTTGTGATGGGACAAAGAAAAAGAAGAGGAGGAGGAGGAGACTGGATTTATACCCTACCCTTCAGTACCCAAAGGAGTCTCAGAGCGGCTCACAATCTCCTTTCCCTTCCCCTCCCCACAACAGACACCCTGTGAGGCAGTTGGGGCTGAGAGAACTCTTTCCAGAACTGCCCGTGAGAGAACAGCTCTGAGAGAACTTGTGACTGGCCCAGGGTCATGCCAGCAGCTGCATGTGGAGGAGTGGGGAATCAAACCCGGTTCTCCCAAATTAGAGTCCGCGCTCCTAACCCCTACACCAAACTGGCTGAAGTGTTATGGGGATCCTTGGCTTGGAGGCGAGGCCCCGAGGGACATCCCATTGGAACTTCAAGGCCGACAGGTTACGAAATTCACTGGCGAGTGACGGAGGGGTGGCACTTGGGAAAGCGAAGTAAGGCAACGGAAGTGGCTGAATCAGTGTGTGATCTCCCTTTGAACGGGGATAAAGAGTAAATCCCTTACACAACCCGTGAGGAAACCCAACTGTAAGTTCAAGTCCTTCTCGTATGTTGCGAAATCCCAGGTAAATAGTGTCACCGTGAGCAGATTCGCTGCCTTACAGGCCCACGGACTTCAACAGACTTAGAAGGCAGAAACTCGGGCTAGGGTGGCGCTGAGAGTCTAGGAGAGCCAGAACTTCTGGGAACGACCTTCGTGTTCAGACATAGCCTAAATATTATCCTGTAACTATCGCTGAGTCCTCCCGAGATGGATGGCCCAGGATAGTCCAATCTCGTCAGATCTCAGAAGCTAAGCAGGGTCGGCCCTGGTGAGTACTCAGATGGGAGACCGACGAGGAAGTCCCAGGGTCGCTATGCAGAGGCAGGCAATGGCACACCCACCTCTGAATGTCCCTTGCCTCGAAATCCCTGGCTTGCTATCGATCGGCTTGAAGGCACTTTCAGTTTGGTGTAGTGGTTAAGTGTGCGGACTCGAATCTGGGAGAACAGGGTTTGATTCCCCTCTCCTCCACATGCATCTGCCGGCGTGACCTTGGGTCAGTCAGAAGTTCTCTCAGAGCTGTTCTCTCACGAGTGGTCCTCAAAAAAGCTCTCTCCGCCCCACTTAAGGGTGTCTTCTTTTGGGGGAGGAAGGGAAGGGAGATTGTAAGCCGCTCTGAGACTCCTTTGGGTAGTGAAGGGCGAGGTACAAATCCAATCTCTTCTCCTCCTGTTCTTCTACAATTTGAACCTAGATCTCTCCGAGGTCCTGGAGAGAGACCTTCAGCATCCTCTGTGTCTCTGAAGTAGGGTGGTCAACTCCGGTTTAAGAAAGGACTGGAGATTTGGGGGTAGAACTTGGGGAAGGCAGAGATGGTGTTACCATGGGTGCTTGTAATTGCATTGTCTGTACTGTGCTAATGATGTGTTGTCTCATGTCTATGTATCTATGCATTTGGGACTCAGGGATTAAGGCTGTGCTTGCTGCTGTGATTGTATGGTTTGCTTTGCATCTCATACCCGCCCATGGATGGGCAAGGCTGGTGTTACCGGCTGCAGAACACATGCTTCCCTGGACCTTCCCAGAGTGCCTCAGGACAAAGAAGGCAAACGCCATTACCCCAGCTGGGGACCCTTGGAAAACAACAGCGTTCCCCACCATTGTTGATCTGTGGGAAACCACGTAACTCTCTTCCTGCTATCTGGTTTGGCATCACAAAGACAATACCGTTTATGGCCCTCTGGACCAAGCATCTCTGCAAGTCAAAGGTTGCCAATGGAAACGACAGTTTCACACCTGGCCACATGGCCCCCTTTGAAGTTAGGGCAGCATATTTGAATATTGCCCCTTCCCCTTCATTAGGACGTCACCACTCTTTGACCTATAGCCATAGTAGAGAGGACGGACCCTAAGGGTTTATGGCCTTAAGCCAAACCC
>NW_015175099.1:0-2196 GCF_001447785.1 Gekko japonicus | reverse complement strand
TCTCCAGAGCCCGCCTGGAGGATGGCAACCTCTAAGCTGAGTGAGTGTGAGCCAGCTCACAGTTCTTTAGCCACCGGCTCACCCATTTTTGCCTTAGCCCAGGAAGGAGGGCTCCAGAGTAGACTAATTTAGGCAGCAGCCAAATCGCTCGCTCACAACTTTAACGCCAGTATCTCACTAAGTAGAATTTTTGCTCACAGGACTCCACAGCTTAGTGGGGGCATAGCGGAACTCTGGTGTGAACAAAAGGTGGGCATGGTCTGAAACTCTGGGTTCCGATTTCATGATTTTCTGCATGTGGACTTTGGTTCATTTCTGATCATGCTAAGTAGGTAGCTGTAGTTCACACCGATGCCTCTCTCTGGAGTGTCCATAGCCTTCAACAGTGGGAAGAGTTGCAGGAGCGCACAGGAGCGGAGCTCCAGCAGTAAGGAGCCCAGGGGGCGGGCACATACAACAAGCCTCACCCCCTGCTCCCAGCAGCCCTCAGTCAGAGCAAGAAGCAGCCAGGTAAGCTGCAGAGCTCCCCCCGGGGCCCCCAGCCCACAACAGTCCAGTAGCACCTTTAAGACCAAGTTTTATTGGGGTACAAGCTCTCCCTCCTCTGCGAGGACAGATCTGCACGTCCCCCCCCCCAATAGCTAGCAATCCAAAACAGTCCAGTGGAGCCTGAGCGGTGGGTGTTGCCTTCTGACACACTTCCGGTGATGTCAGGGGGTGTGGCATATGCAAATAAGTTATGCTAATGAGTTATGCTAATGAGCTCCTGCACCTCTTTTACTACGAAATGACCCCTGGGTAATATTATGGGGAAGAAGTTATTGATGGGATTTTGGAAGGATGGTGTTAAGAGCCCCCTGGTGGCACTGTATGTTCATAGCATGCCCACCGGGCACTTTTTTAAAAGGAAGCTCATCCTAGGGTAGCCAGCTCCCGGTTGGGAAATTCCTGGAGATTTGGAGGGAGAGGGCTGGAAGGGCGGGGCTTGGGGAGGGGGAAAGGACCTCAGCAGGTTATAGAGCCCTAGCGCCCACCCTCCAAAGTAGCCATTTTCTCCAGAGGAACTGGTCTCATGAACACATGAAGCTGCCTTACACTGAATCGGAGTCGACCCTTGGTCCATAAAGGTCAGTACTCTCTACTCAAGAGAAGAGAAGAGGAGGAGGAGGAGGTTGGATTTATACCCCGCCCTTCACTACCCAAAGGTGTCTCAGAGCAGCTTACAAACTCCTTTCCCTTCCCCTCCCCACAACAGACACCCGGTGAGCAGGGGTCGTTTCGTAGAAAAAGAGCTAGGGGAACTCATTAGCATAACTCATTAGCATATGCCACACCCCCTGACATCACCGGAAGTGTGTCATAAGGCCACACCCCCTGACATCACTGGAAATGTGTCATAAGGACACACACACCGCCCCCAACGGTCCTGGCCACCGGTGCCGGCTGTCATGCCTGCCCCTGCTGATGTCATGCCTGCCCTTGCTGATGCCCCTGAGGAGGCACCTGCCAGCCAGGAGCCTGTGGACTTACAGGCTCCTGAGGACAGTACTGCAGCAGAAAGGCAAAGACTGGATCCTGTAGCTGAAAGCTATCTAAGTGGTGAGGAGGATAGAGCCTCCCAGGGAACACCTGCAAGGGATCAGTCTCTGCTGCAGCCCAGTAATTCATCATCAGACTCGCCTCCACCTGTAACCAGGCTCAGGAATGTAAGAAGACAACAGCTGAGAGAGCAAAGGCAGAATGCACGCATGCGTGCCAGAAGATCTCTTAGCCCTGATTACTGACAGGATCCTGTCCTCACTCCTGGCTCGAAACGTCAGGTCCTACAATGCCAAGACCACGGCCACACAGCCCGGAAAATCTACAACACCGAATGAACTCCGGCCTTGAAAGCCTTCGACAACATACATGAGTTTTATTGTTTTTACATTCTGTATATCCGTGTTTCTTAACACAGGGTGGTCTACAAATCTAGGGAGCTTTCAGAATTGGGGGGCTGTGGTACATTAGGATTTTAGGCAACCCCTTTTCACTCCACCCCGAGCTGGAAAACCTAGATCCTAGATTTCCTCCCAAACCATTATAAAGGGGCAGCACAGCATATAGGAACCAGAGTTAAGATCAAATAAGTGGCTGGTGGCCTCACTCAAGGTTGCCAACGATAAGGTGGGGAATTCCTGGGGATTTTGGGGGTGG
>NW_015175098.1:11216-13490 GCF_001447785.1 Gekko japonicus | reverse complement strand
CAGAACTCAGGTTCTGGTACCAAAACCCAAAGTTAGAGACAGTTCAAACAATCCCCCACTTGGGTTTCGTCCAATCACATGCTACAATCATCCCGCCTAGCTTTTTATGCACTCTAACCCCCCACCTGTGAATATACCATTACGTTATCTATGACAACGAAGCAGGCACAGCCAGTGTTTCAAGGTCACCCCAGCGTAGGGAGGTATCTTTGGAAGTGTTACACTGCTGCTATAACAGAGCCATTCTCACACTCTCTCTCTCTCACACACACACACCCCTCCCTCAGGAATTCCCCTCCCTTCGCATCCACATTTCTCCTCCGCTTAGATCAAGTGGATTCCCCTTTGCCTGGTACCTCTGCCCCTCCCACCTTCCAGCCGGAAGTCAGAGCACGGGGACCTCCGTTCCTTCAGTGGCTTTGTTTCCACCATGCAGAAATCTCTTTGACGAGGATAATGAAAAACCACAAGTCTGGCAGCCCAACCTTCCCCCTCCCGCCCAGATACTCACCAGGACCCCCTTTGGCCCGTGTGACCCCTCCACACCACACATGCCCTGCCGAGACGTGGACAGAGAGACATGACGGTTAGACATGAAGGTTTGTGGCAGAACTAGGGGGCTGCAGCTCTGGGAGACGGCAGGCCCCCTTCCCAGGACTTCCCGGTGGGCCTGCGATTCCTGGGGGCCCTCTGGGGCAAAGCAAACCACGAGGTCCCTGTAAAGTGGCCGGGGAAAGAAAAGCGGGCTGTCTGTACCCCCCTGGAGAGGCTGAGCGGAAGGGTTCTTCTCCTACCTACATGGACCCCGAGCGTATCCCTTTGTACAGATGTGTAGGAAATGAAAGGGTACCTGTGCCCCCCAAACACATGGCTTTCAAGGCATACAAAAGGGGTACGATTAATCCTCCCACCCTTGCTCTTTCCAAGTGAGGCAGAGAGTGCGGCTCGCAAGACCTGAGGTCTGAGCTGTCCCCCCAACTACCAACTCATGTCCCACCAGGCTTTTCGAGGCCATGGGTCATCCTTCTCCACACCCTCTCCGTGTCCCTCCCATCATTGCTCTGCTCAAGACACACCAGCTCGACCCTTCGGCAAGATCATCGGCGCTAGGCCAACTTCAGGCTAGGCTTCTGAGCCCCCAATGAGCTTTGCGCAACCTGAGTGGCCCGGTTCTTCTGTCCTGGCACTGGAGAGAGAGGACCAAGGGCCTGGTATCTTGAGCTGAATGAGCAGAACACAATAGCCAGGGCTACACTTGACAGCCCGACCTACCTCACAGGCAGTGTTCCCTCCAAGCTGAGTTACTTTGACCTAGCTCAGTTTTTTAGTCTCTGGCTCATCTATTTTTGTCTTAGCTCAGGAATGATGGCTCCAGAGCAAACTAATTTATGCAGGAGCTGAATCGCTTGCTCACAACTTGAATGCCAGTACCTCACAAAGTAGAATTTTTGCTCACAGGACTCAAAAGCTTAGAGGGAACATTGCTCACAGGGTGTCTGTTGTGGGGAGGGGAAGGGAGAGGAGAGGGTAAACTGCTCAGAGCGTTCTTCGGGTAGTGAAGGGTGGGGTATAAATCCAGTCTCCTCCTCCCTTTTAGGCGATGGGTGCAACCAGCACCACAAAAGGCACACACCCATCACTTTGCGGCACCACCAGGATGCAAAAAACGAGGCTCCAAAGCAGGGATCCTCAGAGATCCTCCGGGTTTCTAGGCTGGGTCATCCCACACTGTCCGCGCAGCCAGGAGAGGCGAGGGCGCAGAAGAGGGCCCGGCCTCCCCAGGGCTGCGGGGATCCACAGCAGCAGGGAGAGGGAGCGAAACACACACACACACCCGGGAGACGGTCGATGGGGGGATGCGGTGGCCAAAGCGTGGGGCGCATCGCAGCTGCTGGTCGGCACGGAAAGATCCCGCCCATCACGATCGCGGGGGTGGCGCTCCTCCTTCCTGGGCCCCCCGGGGACCATCGTGGCGGAGGATTCACTTATTTTTATTGATGCTCATTGGCAAAGCGCAGGCCTCGCCCCTTTCTGAGCCCACCACCCTGGCTAACCAATTAATTCACGATCGCGGGGGTGGCGCTCCTCCTTCCTGGGCCCCCCGGGGACCATCGTGGCGGAGGATTCACTTATTTTAATTGATGCTCATTGACAAAGCGCAGGCCTCGCCCCTTTCTGAGCCCACCACCCTGGCTAACCAATTCCAACTTGGGGAAGAAAACCCCATTGGACGACCACCCCGCCCCCACATACGCCAGCCCCACGCCTCTCTCC
>NW_015175098.1:5914-9075 GCF_001447785.1 Gekko japonicus | reverse complement strand
TAATAATAATAATAATCCCCATTCCAGCATCCTCTTTCCCACAGTATGGCGGAGTACCGGCGGTGGAGGCGAGGCAGCATGGCGACGCGGCGGCAGCAAGCGGCAAGCAGCAGGCCCGGAAGGAGTGATCCCTGGTGGCCAGTGGCGGGAACAGCGAGCGGCTGTCATGCAGCAGGAGGCGCGCAGTGATGTCATCCAGGGGCGCGGCGGAGCTGGTAGGACGTAGTCAGGACCTGAGGAGGACGATGACGGCGTGCTGGATCGCAAAAATGCGCCAGAAGAACAACAGCCATATACCGCCGGGAATGAAGCCAGCCAGACCGGAAAAGACATCTACCTCCACCTGGGTGCCAGTAGGCTGCCCCACTCCCCATAATAATGTGGCCTTAGTCAGGGTTCAATTGTGATTAGCACCCCTCATGTAAACCGCCCAGAGACCCCTACGGGGGTTAGGGCGGTATATCAAATCGAATTAATAAATAAAATAAATAAATAAGTATCCTGCCTGATGCCCCTTGAAGCACGGACACAGAAGCCAAATTTCCCCAGTATTATTGGCCCCGAGGAACCTGGTTCTCAGAGCTCTGCTGCCCCAGAAGAAGCTCTGTTTATCCACCAGTCTGAATAGCTCTGCCGAGGTTTGTCTACCTCCCCACCCCCCACCAACGTGATTTCTTTTTGTGAAAGGAAGGTTAGAGATGAACTTTTCAATTAATGTGAGGATTTGCCCTCCAGGAATTTGGCCAATCTCATTTTGGAGGAATCAGTTAGTGGACATCGAGTGCAGCAAATTAACTCTTTTGTTATGTGTAGAACTTTTTATTTTTATCCTGACCTGAACCTTTTACCCGTCACATTTTCAAGGTGCCGCACCTGCATCCAGGAACATCAGGTCCTTACCAAAGGAGAGGGCATCTATCTCTCCCCCCCCTTAGGTGATGGGTGTACCCAGCACCACAAAAAGCACGCACCCGTCACTTTCTGGCACCACCATGACACAAAAAATGAGGTTCCAAAAGCAGGGATCCTCACAGAATCTCATAAGAACATAAGAGAAGCCAATGTTGGATCAGGCCAATGGCCCATCTAGTCCAACACTCGGTCACACAGTGGCCAAAAATACTAGGTGCCATCAGGAGGTCCAGCAGTGGGGCCAGGACATTAGAAGCCCTCCCACTGTTGACCCCCCCCCCAAGCACCAAGAATAACAGTGCATCACCTGCCCCAGAGTCCCTACCTAAGTTGTGGCTAATAGCCACTGATAGACTTCTGCTCCATATCTATATATCTAATTCCAAATGCGCCCCCTCTGTGCCGATACTTATTTCCACAGAACAAGGGCACCTGGAGGCTAAAGAGGTGTTTCTGCACGTTCTGAGTACTCTCCAGGCTTGCAGAAAAATCTTACATGGAATTCATTGGAGCCAGACCTGGGAAGGGTTGTTAGCTCCAGGTTAGGAAATTCCTAGAGCTGTTGTGGTCAGTTCTGAGGAGGCCAGGGTTTGGGGAGAGGAGAAGCCTCAGCCAGATATAATACCACAAAATCCACCCTCCAAAGGAACCATTTTCTCAACTTAGAGGGACAGATCTCAGTCATCTGGAGTTCAGTTGTAATTTTGGAGATTTCCAGGTCCCACATTGAGGCTGGCAACAACCTCTGGGTGATTTGATACCACCCTATATTATATTATATTAAATATTTGGTGGGTGGAGCCTGGGGAGGATGGGGTTTGAGGAGGGGAGGCACCTCAGAAGAGTATAATGCCATAGATTCCACCCTCCAAAACAGTCATTTCCTCCACGAGAACTATGGTTACCAGCCTCCAGGTGGGGGCTGGAGATCACGCAGAATTACAACTGCTCTCCAGAGATCAATTCCCCTGGAGAAAATGGCTGCTTTAGAGGGTAGACTGCATTACACCCTGCTGAAGTCATTTCCCTCCCCAAACCTTGCTTCCCAAGTCTCCACCCCCAAATTTCCCAACCTGGAGCTGGCAACCCTAAAAAATGGGGGCTTTCACGTAAGGGGGAAATAGTGGGGGAGGGGGAAATGAGATGCCTGCCGCAAGTCCTTGCGGGCTCCCAGTTGTAATTTATATTTTAAAAATATAATATAGATTACTAAGTGTGGGCCTGGATCAAGTTCAGTCCCATCCCCCCGTAGGGTTGCCAGCCTCCAGGTGGGGCCTGGGGATCTCCCACTTTTACGACTGACCTACAGCTGGCAGAGATCAGCTCCCTTGGAGAAAATGGCTGCTTTGAAGGGTGGACTCTGCGGCACTGTACCATGCTGAGGTCCCTCCCCTCCCCAAACCCCTCCCTCTCCCGTGTCCACCCCCAAAGTCTCCAGGTATTTTCCAACCCAGACCTGGCAACCCTGGGGGGGGGGATGGTTAAGTCCAGCCCCTCCTTGTGGATGATACACGTGGCAATGCACCTGCATGCTCTCCATTGTTAACCCTGAAAAGTGGCGCTTGTCTGTTTTCCTCCTTTATACACAACTGTTGAAAGTAGTTATCATAGGAGAAAAATACAGCCAAACAATACTAATCTGTCAGAATCCCTTCCGTAGACCCCATCTGTCTCCTTTCTAGCATTGTCACTCTTTTGATCTGTTAAAAAACATTTTCACTATTTTGCATGCTAATTTAACAAGGCATCTATATACGCAGCCATGTAATTCCCTTTCAGCGTCTGATGAAGCACACGAAAGCTCACGCCTTGAATAAAACTTCCTTGGTCTTCAAGGTGCCACTGGACTCGAACTTTGTTCTGCATTCACACGAAAGCGTAGACCCAGGGGGAAAAAACTTTGGTGGTCTTAAAGGTGCCATTGGACTCTAAACTTTGTTCTGCATTCACACGAAAGCGAAGACCCGGGGGGAAAACTTCGGTGGGCTTAAATGTGCCCACTGGACTCTGAACCTTGTTCTGCATTTACCCGGGGGAAAAAACTTTGGTGGTCTTAAAGGTGCCATTCGACTTTAAACTTTGCTCTGCTGCCTCTGACCAACCCGGCTGCTCAACTGGGTCTCTTTTTAGGGTCTCTGTCTCCGCACTTCCCTCCAGGACGCGGCAGGCTTCTATGGCTCCCTCCCAAGGAAGGAGCCCCCCCCTTCCCACGGAAGTCTCTCGCCCCCATCGATCACGTGCAGCCAATG
>NW_015175098.1:3142-5901 GCF_001447785.1 Gekko japonicus | reverse complement strand
CTTCCGTGCACGTGTCTCCCCCCCCCTCTGCGCCCTAGTCTCCGGCGGGGCGTCCCGGTCCTTGACGCGAGTCATTGCCTGTCCCCCCCCGCCCCCCGCTGTCGCCTGGGCTCGGCCTCCCGCAAGTAAGGGGGGAGGGGATTTTGGTTTCTTCCTTCGTGGTGGGGGGCGAGTGAAGCCCTGCCCAGTTAATTGGAGCGGGGGAATCTCGGTTTGCTCCCCCCCCCCCTTCCTTTGCCGGCGCTCCTTCTTTGCTCTTACTTTACATGTCGTTACAACTGCTAGAATATTGTACGCTAAATATTGGAGAAGAAAGGAGACATCTCCAAAAGAAGAAATAATAAACAAGCTACTAGAAACTACTGAAATGGATACATTAACTTTAATTTTTGAAAGGATATAAAGAGGAAAACTTTGAAGAAACATGGTCAAGACTTTACAATTGGATTGAAGAATCTAACAAGTGAAGCATGAACATAACCGAAACAGAGGACAATAAAATGTGCAAAATTATGTTTAACAATATAGGGTGTAGAATTTTTTTTTTACATTGAGAGGTGTATGGAGAACAAAACCGTTTACTCAAAAAGGTGGAGAGATTCTCCCATTTTATGTTTGTTTTGTTTGTTTGTGTATGTTGGTTGCTTTGTTTATATTTGTTGTTACAAAATAAAAATTTTACTGCTAAAAAAAAGTTTTTGTAAATTCTACCGTGCCCACAATTTCACTTTTACCAGAAGTGATGTCATCATGCTGGCACAATACTAGACGGTGCTCCATTCCCAGCACCCCTTTCCTCCTGCTGGCGGGCAAAGCACCCGGGATACCAGGAAGTTATGCATCCCAAAGCAGGACATTCTCAGTCAAAGCAGGATGTGACTCTGGGAGTTCTGTTGGTGGAGTGCCCAGCATTCATTTTTCAAAAATAGCAGGTGCTCACAGGAGGGTTGCAAGGTCCTCCCTGGCCACCAGTGGGGGGGTTGGGGGTAGGGAACCACATCCAGGTTGGGAAACGCCTGGAGATGTGGGAGGACAGGGACCCCACTGGGATGCCATGCCACAGAGCCCACCCTCCAAAGCCTCCATTTTCTCCAGAGGAGCTGATCTCTGTCGTCTGGAGATAGATTTTAATTCTGAGAGATCTCCAGGCCCCACCTGGTGGTTGGCCAACCTAGCAGAGACCAGGCAGGATGAGAGCCCCTGTTCCTCCAGTCTGGTGCCCCCGGTCAGGAATAATCCTGGGCACTGGTTCTTAACCTTTAGCCTCCTGCTGTCTTCCAGCTATGAAACGCAGCCCTGAAAAACACCCGTCAACTCCCAGTGAAAACAGAACTATTAGCCCTTCCCAGTAGCATTCCAGACTGTACTTGTGGACCTTTCCTAAGGTTCTGAGAAACTCATTTTCATACTTCAGCCTGTCACCCGACACCCACAGCAGTTTTGGGGAGGGGCTTAGGAGAGATCTTAGGAGATGATGTCATGTTGATGTGTCTGGCTGCAAGTATTACTTGATATGTTCCAGTGTTTTTATATGTTTTCAATTATTGTTATTTTTAAGTTATTCATATGCTGATGATGTTTCTAACTGTATTTGTACCTTATGAATGTTGTAAGCCGCCCTGAGCCCGCCTTGACGGGGAGGGCGGGATATTAATCAAATAAATAAATAAATATTTACAGGTGGGGGATCAGAGTGCAGAAAAGCTAGGCAGGATGATTGTGGAGTGTGATTGGACGGAATTGTTTGAACTGTCTATAACTGTGGGCTTTGGCGCCAAAAACTCAGTTCTGACATGGTACTGGTCTTAGCTTGGAACATCTTTATTCCTCAATAAACCAGTCACTGCCAGAGAGTGTTGTTGAGAGTAACTTTGTCCAAGAGTCTGACACTATGGTGGTGGGCGCACAGTGGCTTCTGCCCTGACCCAGTGTTGGGTCGGAGGATGTGGGCCAGAGACCAGTTCCCAGGCAGTGGCCCTGACCGAAGGTTTCCTCCTGAGTCAGGCAGAGGAGCAGACAGAACAGGTATGGGGGTTTCCTCCAGGCATGTCCAATTCAAGAAATAATATTGGGCTTATCCTAATGTTTCCCTGCCAGATAATTGCCCAACATTTAATCATCCAAGTGGGAGATTTCATGGCTTCCTTCAGCAGCCTTTTCTACTCGAGAATTTCTGATTCTTCCGGATAAGTCAGCAGGTCAGTTGATGGAAGGGTGCAGAGTCTGGGAGTGGGGCAGGATCCATTCCTCGGTCTCTTTTCCATTCCATCTCTTACCCCTCTCCCTCGCTGCTGTTTCAGATGTGGGGACCATCCCTGAAGATGGAAGCTACAATCCCTGAAGTGGAAGGAGCTTCCTTGGAGCCAGGGCAGAGGGCGCAGGCCGTGGAGCATGCCCAAGATCCCCTCTCCTTTGGTAAGGACCCAGGGTTCCGGGATGCAGTTGGGTCTCCCTGTAAATGTGACAGGTAAAAGGTTCAGGTCAGGAGAAAAATTAAAAGTTCTACACACAACAAAGGGTTAATTTGCGGGACTCAATGTCCACTAACTCTGATGCCTCCAAAATGAGATTGGCCAAGTTCCTGGCGGGCAATTTCTCCCATTGATTAAAAAGTTCATCTCTAACCTTCCTTTCATAAAAAGAAATCAAGTTGCTGGGGTGGGGGGGAGGTAGACAAACCTCGGCAGAGCTATTCAGACTGTTGGATAAACAGAGCTTCTTCTGCGGCAGCAGAGCTCTGAGAACCAGGTTCCTCGGGG
>NW_015175098.1:0-3004 GCF_001447785.1 Gekko japonicus | reverse complement strand
CCTCCTTTGTCTCAGGAACAGGCAGTGAAGAGATGCTGTTGAGCCGACAGCTTTTCAGAGGTGTGGAAACGGCTGCCGTACCTCCAATCCAGGTAGGAGAGGTGAGTGTTATGGGATTCTGGGACCCCCGGACTGTTTCCCTGGGACCCTCCCGTTCCCCTTTAGTTCTCTTATTGGTTGGGTGGAGACTGGGAAGGGAGTGACTGAATCCATAGAGAGAAAGACCACAGTTCTCAAACAACAACAGTTTATTACAATACAAGCTTCTTAAGGACAGAAAGCACTTTAGCACGTACATATCTTTTAGGGCGAAAACATAACATTTCCATATTCAGCTCAGAATACTTCAGCACAAACCTAGTGCACTAGTGTGAAATAGAGAGCGCCCTGCTCTAGTCTACAAGAGCTCACAGAGAGCTGATTGAAGACCAGCCCAGCGCAAAGAAGGCTTCACCAATTTATACCCTCAGCAGTGTTCCCTCTAAGCTGAGTTGGTGTGCGCTAGCTTAGTTTTTTTAACCTCCAGCTCACACATTTTTGCCTTAGTTCAAGAAGGGTGGCTCCAGAGCAAGCTAGTTTATGCAGCAGCCAAATCGCTCGCTCACAACTTTAATGCCAGTAGCTCACAAAGTAGAACTTTTGCTCGCAAGACTCCACAGCTTAGAGGGTGCATTGACCCTCAGTACCCAAAGGTTCAGCCCACATGGAATAGCACACTTTTAGCAGAAGGATATCAAAATAAAAAGAACAATTTTCTCCTTGAATTCATACCCAGGTTACCCTAGACAGTCAAGGATGTTATGTGTAGACTTTATTGTGACCTTATTGGAAGCACAGACACCTCCTTCAGCAAGTATGTTGCAGGTCAGAAGCTACAAACCTTCTTACGAGGAGTCTTTGACACAGTATGAGGGTGAAGTGGTAGAACTAGAGAAATGTAAACAAGTCTTTTTGGAGCAGAGTGCCTTGTCAGGCTAGAGAGAGAGGCTTGAGAGATGACAGTAGCTAAGCCTGCAAAGCCTTATGGGAGAGGAACCAGACAGAGAGGCCTCAGCCAATCCAGGCTGTTATACAGAAATTCCTATCGCTTATTTTTCTGCCACAATGAGATGAGCAGGGGACAGCCCGGGTCCCTCTTCCTTTCTCTGGGTAGCAGTTTCTCCTGCAGTTTCTACAAGGTGTCTGGGTGAGAGATCCTCTGAACGCTATTCCCTTTGACCAGCTGAAGAGCCATTTTGGTGTAGTGGTTAAGTGCGCAGACTCTAATCTGGGAGAACCGGGTTTGATTCCCCACACGCCCCCTGGTCCTGCCGTGACAACCTGCTGGATGACCTTGGGCAAGCCATAGTTCTGGCAGAGCTGTTCTCTCAAGGGCAAAGAACTCTCTCATCCCCACCTACCTCACGGGGTGTCTGTTGTGGGGAGGGGGAGGGAAAGGAGTTTGTAAGCCACTCTGAGATTCTGAGTGAAGGGCGGGGTATAAATCCAATCTCTTCTTCTTAAACCATACATCCAGTACCTTCCCAATCTACTCCCTTCCAGTGTGCATTCTCTGCCTGGCGCGGTCTCTGAGGAGGGAATCTGCTTTTTCTTTCAGGGTCCCTTTTCCTTTGAGGAGGTGTCATTCGATTTCACTGAGGCAGAATGGGCCCTGCTGGATCCGGGACAAAGAGCTCTGTACAGGGAAGTCATGCTGGAGAACTACAGGAATGTGGCCTTTCTGGGTAAGGGTCTTTCCTTGGTGCCAAAGGTGCAAATTGCTACCCTTGTGAGGTGGCATGAACCAAAACATTGAATAGCTATTTACAGTTTTGAGGCCTGTCCTGCAACTGGGGGGGTGGGTGGCTATGGCTCCCTGGCAGAGCCTCTGCTTGGCATGTAGAAGGTCCCAGGTTCAATCCCCAGCATTTCCAGTAAAAAGGATCAGGTCGGAGGGGATGTGAAAGACTTCTGCTTGAGACCCTGGAGAGCTGCTGCCGGACTGAGTGAGCAACACTGATTTTGATGGACGAAGGCTCTGATTCAGTAGAAGGCAGCTTCCTGTGTTTCTGGCTGTGTTCTTGCCCATGCGCAACAGAGGCCAGTGTTGTGGCCATCAGCGAAGCCAGAGGAGGTGTCCTGGCCTGAGGCAAAGGTCGGGATGAGAGGCCCTCAGGAGGACTCTGGGAGGGGCCAGACCCTCATTTCTCTGTTGCCATCCTTTACACCGGACCCTTCCCACTGAATGAGATTACGGACATCCGCTCTGAAATATGTTGGCCACATTTATAATCCCTGAGACTCCTGGGTGCCTGGTGCTTCTCTTCTGCCTCTCCCAGAATTCAGTCAAAAGTGTTTAAAAATGTGTTGAGTGTACACAGGGAAGGGGTTGTGAAGCAGAGAAAAACAAGGCAACACCCTTCCTTCCTCCTTTGTCTCAGGAACAGGCAGTGAAGAGATGCTGTTGAGCCTTCATCTTTTCAGAGGTGTGGAAACGGCTGCCGTAACTCCAGTCCAGGTAGGAGAGAGGAGTGTTCAGGTATTCTGGGACCCCGGGACTATTTGGGTGGAGACTGGCAAGGGCGTGACTGACTCAATAGAGAGAGACCAGAGTACTCAAACAAAACCAGGTTGTTTACAGGATAAGCTTCCTAAGGACAGAGAGCACTTTACCACTTACATATCTATTAGGATAAAAACATAACATTTCCATATTCAGCAGAGCTGGAGGAGGACAGGAGGTGATTGGCTTTATACCCCGTCCTTCACTCAGAGTCTTAGAGTGGATTACAAACTCCTTTCCCTTCCCCTCCCCACAAAAGACACCCTGAAAGCTGAAAAGTCTTGTGAGCAAACGTTCTACTGGCATTAAAGTTGTAAGCAAACAATGTGGCTACTGGATAGATTAGTTTGCTCCGGAGCTATCATCCTGAGCTAAGGCAAAACTGTGTGAGCTGGAGGCTAAACCACTGTGAGCTAGCTCACACTGACACAGTTTAGAGGGATCACTGCTTGTGAGGTAGGT
>NW_015175097.1:8168-13606 GCF_001447785.1 Gekko japonicus | reverse complement strand
ACACCAGCATTCCTTATGTCTCAAAACACTCCACAGTGAGTATGTCCAGAAAGACTGAAGAAGCAATCATTTGCATTTGAAAAGCTAGCCTTGCATAGGTCTACCTGGCTTCTTCTAGTGCAGATCAGGGTTGGGTTTCAGGGGTGGGAATGCCAAGGAGGGGTGAAATTCACAAGAGGAAGCAGCAGAGTGTCTGAGGAAGGGAAGACCAGGAGGGAGGCATGTTTAAATGCCCTTCTCCCTTCCCCAGCCTGCCTTTCCTCCCAGGATTGGCTTCCCCAGCCTCCCTGCAGCTGCAGGGTGCCTTGGAAAGCTGAAAGAAGGCAGTTTAAACTGCCTTCCCTTGACTTTCCCAGGCGCCCCGCAAGCCACGGGCACCTGGGGAAGCCCAGTCTTGGACAGAAGGCAGTTTAACTTAAAGAAGACATGCATGGAGCCTCGAGTTCACCTACTGTATCAACTGTGGTGGGAAGGTCTCTTGTGCGCTTGTTGATGATGCTGGCCTAGAATAAGAATTAAGATGCCACAAGACTCATGCTTATTGGCTTTGGGCTGGCTCTGGTGCAGTCATGTGGGAAGTCAACTGCCATTAGTAGAACCCCTTGAATTTCCATCCTCAAGTGCAAGTTTATCAATGCGGTTATGCATTTTTTCCTGGAACTAGAAGCAAGCTGTTACTCGCAACCTACTCTGTATAGTTGGAAAACAGCACTGGTTCTCAATGAGAAGTGCAATGAACATTATTGTGCTTCTATGACTCTAGGAAAGAGAGAGTGTTAATTGGCTATGGCTCATCTGCCCTAGAACTGGATTTGAGAGTCCATATAGGGAGTTTTCCTAAGAACCTTCAGATATTGGGAGATCTGCAATAAGATCTTCTCAACGTTTTAAAATGGCAGCCCTATAGGCCCCTGATCTGAACTGGAGTTGCAACTTGGGGAAGAGAGGGACTGTAATCCTTCCGTGACACAATTTCAACAACCTTCCCTCTGCCTGTTATTAGCCATTCCAGGGCTAATAACACTGGGGTGGGGAATCAATTTTCAACTGGCAAAACCTTGGTTGGATGAAACAGTTAAACTATTCTCTCTGTGCCTGTGTGGCTACAATTTTGATTAAAAAATATATATATGTGAAGATTTGATTCCAGATCTCTGAGTCTTTTTTTTAAATCAAAGGGTGTGGTTTTTTTTAATAAAGACCAACACCATACAAACAAACATACATACATACATAAATGGGGGGGGGGTTGGTTTTCTGTACATCATTAAATTATCTATTCAGGTGCCTCATACTATATATAATTATGTATCTTCTAAGTTCTGCCTTGTATTTTTGTATAAATCTTTTCCGTATGATTAAAAAATAAAGTTCTTGTTTTCTTCTAGATTGGTTGTATGTCTATATATTTTATTTATTATATTCTTCAAACCATTTGTAGAACCTTGACCATGTGTTTTCAAAGTTTTCTTCGGTCTGTCCTCTCAACATTAAAGTTAATTTGTCCATTTATGCAGTTTCAAGCATTTTACTGATGATTTCTTCTCTTGAAGGTATCTCATTTCTTTTCCAGTAGTTAGCATACAATATTCTAGCAGTTGTCACTACATGTATAATAGGAATCTTGTTTTTTTACAATTAGGCATTAATCTTTGGGTAAACTCTGACATCTGGTCAGTATTTTAGTGAACATTGTTCGTAATAGAACCCTATGCCTATATTTCATGCCACTTTGTAGCAAGCACCTAAACCTGGATGTAGCTGCTAGGTTCTTAATCTAGCATGCCAGCTTCCAAGTGGGACTTGGGGATCCCTTGGAACTACAGCTCAGCTCCAGACTACAAAGATAAGTTCTCCTGGAGAAAATGGATACTTTGGAAGGTAGATTGTTTGGCATTGTACCCCACTGAGGTCCCTGTCCTCACCAGACCCTGTCTCCAAATCTCTAGGCATTTCCCAACCTGGAGCGGGAAACCCTATATCTGATTCCATTCCTGATACAATACAAGCAATGCCTGCTGTTATAAACTGGTGCTCCACTTCCTTCCAAAAACCAGCCAGGTAGATAGTTATGAAGCAGACCTAGTAGAAATAAAATGCTTGACACAGTTGCTCTTTCCTTGGAAAACTATTCAGAGTAATTCCTTGGTCTGAGTTAATTATCTACAAAGCCAGCATGCCACTCATTTCAGTCAGGAAACAAATATTTTATAAGTCTCTAAGGTCCTCTAGCACAAGCCAAATGTTGTGCAGGGGGAAGGAGCCTTTGCAAGCCTCTGACCTTCGGGTTCTCTCTTGCCCTGTTTTTAGACAGTTAAGTGATACTTTGCAGGTCCAATACAATACACAAGACATGGATCAGCTTCCATACAGTGAGATGTGACAAAACCAGCCCAACGGGCCAGACCCAAGTCATACATAGTTTGTAAACAGATTATAATCTGACCAGGTCAATAATTTGAGGCCCTTCAGGATTTGAGGTTGTTACTACTTTGGGATGGGGGGAGCGCAGTCATGTCTGTCAATTTGCATGTGACGGGACTGAGAGCAGTAATCCCAGGTCTGGTTTTCGTTATCACTACTACTTCATGGTTACTATAGCAACGTGCTAGGCCACACTGCAGAATTTTCTTTCATTATGGTATGGTTTGTATGTGATTGCATGTGTCTGTATGGATCAGAGGCACATATTCAAATTTAAAGTGGGAATATGAGGTTCCCTTCCTGCCCCTACTTTTCATTCTGGATTAGCTTCCAAATTTACAAAAACCAGAACACTACCTAGAGAGCTCATGAGTCACTATTGTTACTTGGGAATTCAAAGAACAGAGGTATATTTTTATTCCTTAAGAAAATATAATTCATATCTCAGAATCCTGTGATCTCAGGCCAGCAACCAGCATTGGATATTTGAAATTCAGACCCACAGAGGAGACTTTGAGAGACCCCTGTAATATGATCACAGTCACAAACCTTTGAAATCAAGAATGTCTGAAATTTAACACCCGTATGAATACAGTGAAGTGGAAAAAGTTAACCCTTTCCTCCCCAAGTATCAGAAATGCACAAAGTTATCAAGAGGCCCCAGATTTGGGATTATGAGTAATAATATCATTTGAATGAAATCAGATTAGAAATTGACTCTAGTTTATTAGCATGAAAGTGTTCCATACTAATTGTGCTCAGAAATAGAAAAAATGTTTTATGAAAGGAAAGCTGAAATAGCTTTCCTTTCACAAAGAATATGGATTTAATTTCAGATAAAGGAATAATGATGTTACTTTTCTATTTTAAACATTCATTGTATTTTATTTAAAAAACACACTGGAGATTAACAAAAATATAAACATGATTTCATAATGTTCTGGAATTGTTAGCATTTAGACGTGTACTCAAGGACAGAGGCTCTGCCTCACTATGAATCCCTCCTGTCTCCTTGTTTCCTCTATCCTGTTTTTCAGTTTTATTGTTTAAGACCTTGGTCTAAGAACAGGGGGGAAAGAAACAAGAAACATTTAGGTGCTCCAGTCCTCACAGGCCTTTCTTTTATCAACTGCCTTTTCCTTAAGGGGTTGTTTCCCAATACATCCATTTGGAGCTTGGGTTCCCAATACTGCCTCAGCAAATGCTGAGAGATTTGGGGTGTAATGTCTGGAAAGAGGAGAGTTTGTGGAGCTGTGATGTCACTTCTGGGTGATGCTTTCACCCAGTCTCTATGGTCTTTACAACACAGATTAGGGAAAGTTCTTAAGAGTGTCACCATGGGGAGGGAAGGAAGATGACATAGTATAGCTGGATCTCAGCAGCTAAGCAAGGTCCATATTTGGAAGGAAAACCACCACGGAAGACTCTGCAGAGGAAGGCAATGGCAAACCACCTCAGCTTCTCCCTTGCTTTGAAAGTCTCTTGCAGGGGTCACCATAAGTCGGCTACAACGTGACAGCACTTTACACACAGAAACTCCGCTCCCCAGTTCCATAGGGATGGGAAATTGGGATTGGGAGCAGGTAATTCCCCGCCACAGTCTGGTAAATGGAAGGCCTACAGGGGGATAGGCTTGCCATTCCCCCAGGTGGTGGGGGTTTGCCCACTTTTAGGGCCCCTGATCCACCTGCCCGGATCCGGCTGGCAGTGGGAACATGCCTGCCCCTCAAAGTGCCAAATTTAGGCCAACATGCCCAGCACGATGATGTCACCCGGAGGTGACATAATCGTGCAGGGCACGTTGCAGGAGGACGTTCTATTATTTGAGGGAAAACTCTATGGTTTTTTCTCGAACAATAGAGGCCCCACCCACAACATGCCCTGCGCGATGACATCACTTCTGGGTGATGTCATTGCAGTGCGCATGTGCAGAACTCCTGCAAAAGAAGGACCACCACCACCCGCCAGCAACCAGGTAAGACCTGGCAACCCTACTGGGGGCTGATATTTCTCAGGCCTGACAGATGTTGGATCTCACAGCAGCAACAAAGGGTAAGACCCAAGGCAGCTATGTGAAAGGTAGTAATAGCTTCTGAAGTGATTTTAGTTCTGAAGATGCTGTGGTTTGGGTAATTTTGAAGAAATAAAAGCTGATATTTATTACATTTGCTGATTGGATTGTAACAACAGCATCAGAGGCCATTTTGACTTGCAAAAAGAAGTCCCTCCCATAAGGTGAGTCTTGGTACCTTGCCCTGCTTGCTTGCTTTTCTTCTCTTGTATGAATGCATCTAGTTCTATCTGTCTGCAGGAAGAGTAGGCTGGTAAGAGATTGGGGAGGGGAAATAGGGGGTACACTGTTAGCATGATGGCATTTTGTCACTTATGGGGAATCAGGTGTCATCACTCGACTATAGGAATTACTGGAAATTCTATAGACTTCTGGGTTTTCCCATGGAAGTAATGCAATACTGCTGTGGCAACAGTAATTTTTCTTTTTTTCTCCTGCTGGCCCCCATAGCAGCTGCAGGAAATAGGAGCTGGGGATAGGAGATCTGCCACACTGGAAACCTGGCATCCCTAAGGAAGGAGCTTTCTCAGGGTATCCATGCCATCTGAGGTGAGACACAAAGTGACAAAGCCATATTGATAGCAGTACCACAGTTATAGAATAATCCATTTTGCAATTTAATCTAGGAATTACATTAAAATATGACATTAGAAACCCAACATTCAAAAATAGGGGGTAGCAGTTCTCTCACAAAGGAATTTAAAAAGGATATTAGAAAGAGAGACTGCTGAATTTCAATTGATGATGAAGTTCAAGACAATGCATCCTTTTGGACTGAATCGAGACCTAGGTTTCTTGTTTCATTACCAATGCTGATTTCACCATGCCTACTACCCCTCTGCATATCACACCTAATCTAATCATCCCTGCTATTGTCATTCACCTGCTATTGTCATTTAGCATCTGAAATCACTCTACTCTCGTATAAGGACTGATAGACTCA
>NW_015175097.1:0-2090 GCF_001447785.1 Gekko japonicus | reverse complement strand
GGAGGGTGGAGTCTATGGCATTCTACCTGTCTGAGGTCCAACCCCTCCTTAATACCCACCCTCTCCAGGCTCCACCCTTCAAATCCCCAGGAATTTGCCAACCTGGAGTTGACAACCCCATCTCCTTCCCAGCTAACCATCAACCTAGGATCCGCATAGTCCATTGTCTCTTGGAGCGATGCTCACGGTTGTCCCTGGACATGTCGGGACTTGATACACTACACCCTGCATCTCTGGGTCTCGCCCACACTCTTCCTCCCTGGCCTGCCTTGTGCCTGCTGCTTAAGTCCTCCCCCTCAGGGCGGGATGCCACTGGGCTCTCCAATCCCCCCATCCCAGGTGGGGCTCGTGTAACTGATGTCCCTCACACTCAGTGAGGCACCTCCTCTCTGGCCCCATCCCAGGCCCAAAGCCATGGTGGGCTTTTGGGGTGGTGCCCCTCTTGGATGACCCACCAGCCCTCCCTGGGAGGATGCCACACCCACCCCTACCCACCCACACTGGTACGCTGTAGATTTTTTGTCTTGTAATTTTGACTGAATATGGCAATATCCATGATATGCAGTATTATCACAAAACTTTAAAAACCTAAGTTGTGTGAAATCACAGTCTTGCAATCCTGATATACTTCCACTGAGGGACCTCAGACAATTTTTTGAAAAATTATAGGGTTAGCTTTCTAGTTAACAGTGCGTGAATGTCAGCAATATCAGGGTTTTCCATCTATTTTCTAAGATATTCATTCTAGAAACCCTCTTAGTTTTCTGTCACACACAGTCTTTTCATGCTGTCATTATTCTGATCGCTCCTTTTTTCACTCCATTTCCCCCAATTCTGATTCCATTGACAGAGGCCGGTGTGATGGTGCACCCCCAATTTCTGCTTCCAGGCTTTCAGTCTCATTTTGCTTGGCCTGCATAACATCTGGAATGCTGTTCTCCTGTAAATACACAAGGAGCAGTAATAACTCACCATTTGACATTCTCTGACATAAATTAATAAACTGAGATTCTTCTAAATCCAGAATCCAAATACTTTTTGCTTTATTCAAAAGACTTCCCAATTTATTTAATCACCAGAAATGATTACATGGTGCCAACAATAGCTCCACCACTGATATATACAGTAAGAATACCACATTCCCCTTCCTATTTGGCATGCTCTTGCACATATCCTTAATAAACATCCTCTGTCAGCTGAGGGTTGGGATGCTCTTTAAGACAGCATGGTGTACTGGTTAAGAATGGGCTGACTCTAATCTGGAGAACGGGGTTTGATTCCCCTCTCCTCCAACAGGAAGCCTGCTGGGTGACCTTGGGCCAGTCACAGTTCTCTCAGAACTCTCTCAGCCCCACCTGGAGAGGAAGAGAAAGACAATTGTAAGCTGCAAATTGGGACTCCTTAGGATAGAGAAAAGCGGGGTATAAAAACCTTCTTCTAAACAGAGACAAAGACAAATTGTAGAGTTCTTAGCAAGATAATTCTACACCAAACAGAAGCTGAGGGAAGAGAGTCCCCTATATTAATTGCTCTTCTCCATTCAAGGAGTTTGTAGCGTTTCACAGAATTGGTTGCAAATTTGGTAATGTATCAGCTGTTTCTGACTTCTCATTAGCTTCTTTCGGTATCCTAAAGAATTTATGCTGTATATTTCACATATTCTGTGTACCTTTCAGTGGGGTATCCAGATGCTTCCTATTTTAAAGGGATCTATCCTTCTCCAGAACACAGCTCCACAAAGTCCTTCTCACTTCAGAATGTTAAAACCTGGTGACACCATCTCAAGGGGCAAGTTACAGAGTTGGGAGCGGAGAACATCGAGACTCATTGGGCTGCCTTTACAGATGGAGTGTTTTTCAGTGCAACAGCCTCCTGTCCCTTTGGCAGCATGCCATATGAAAGAGCACCTTCTCTGCCTGCCTGAAGTCAGGGCCTGGGTCATTAAGAGCTCATTAGACCCTTTCATGCCCATTCCACTGCTCCTCCTCCACAAAAAGACCCAAAATGAAGCTAATGCATCCAGACAAGCGAACAAAGAGAGGTGATGAGCTCTCCCTGGGCAGCGACTGCAGGCAGTGGTGGATTTGGGG
>NW_015175096.1:13638-13924 GCF_001447785.1 Gekko japonicus | reverse complement strand
GCATCACCCATGAGGGCCACCGTGTCCCTCGGACAGCTGCCCGCAGTTCCCTAAGCTGCAGTGAGGGGGGGGGCAGCCGAAGCACTGGGCCCAGAGTAGGGATGCCAACTTCCAGGTGTTGGCTGGAGATCTCCTGGAATTACAACTGATATCCGGGTGGCTGAGATCAGCTCACCCAGAGGAAATGGCTGCTTTGGGGGGGGGGAGGAGGAGGAGGAGGAATTGGACCTATGCCCCAACCTTCACACGGAGTCTCAGAGCGGCTTACAAACTCACTTCCCTTCCA
>NW_015175096.1:5665-12696 GCF_001447785.1 Gekko japonicus | reverse complement strand
CCCGAGGAAACCCCCCCCCCCCCGGTTGTAAATCCGGGATTCAACATTTCAAAGATACATGTAGATCCGCAAAGTATATTCAGGCCCCGGTCACACGGGAGGTTTAGGGCCGGAAGAGGGACGGATCGGGGGCGCAGCAAACGGGCGCGATAACAAGTAGAATAACCCCCACATAACAAGCTGCTCTTGCAACCAATGTTCCCTCTGAGCTGAGTTAGTGTGAGCTAGCTCACGGTTTCTTATCCTCCAGCTCACACATTTTTGTCTTCGCTCAGGAAGCAAACTAACTTATGCAGTAGCCAAATGGCTCACTCACAACTTTAATGCCAGTAGCTCACAAAGTAGAGTTTTTGCTCATAATCCCGCTCACACATTTTTGTCTTAGCTCAGGAAGGAGGGCTCCAGAGCAAACTGACTTATGCAGCAGCCAAATGGCTCACTCACAACTTTAATGCCAGTCGCTCACAAAGCAGAGTTTTTGCTCATAAGACTCCACGGCTTAGAGGGAACATTGCTTGCAACATCCCACCCCCCTTGGAGGAGCAAACGGTGCAAGGACCATGTTTAATTTTGCAGCTCTCTGGGCTGGATCCTGCCCAGAGAGGAGGAGGTGTGGTGGGGATGAGTTTCCATGTGATCTGGGACAGGAAGGGGCTCCCAGATGGACCCGCCCGTCCAGCGTTCCCTCCAAGCTGAGTGAGTGTGAGCCAGCTCACAGTCTTTTAGCCTCCGGCTCACACATGTTCGTCTCGGCTCAGGAAGGAGGGCTCCGGAGCAAACGGATCGATGCAGCGGCCAAATGGCTCGCTCACGACCTTAATGCCGGTCGCTCACAAAGTAGACTTTTTGCTCACAAGACTCCACAGCTTAGAGGGAGCATTGCGAGTCCCGTCATATTCTGTCCTCGGGGCTCAACGCCCTGCAAAGGGGACCCCACCGCAGCTCTGTTTCCCTATAAATTGAAGCAGCAACGTTTGCAAGCATGTTAGAATGCGGGGGGGATACTGGATTCGAATCCTGCATGGCCGGCATTTGCAGGGGACTCTTAGGCACAGAGCATGAGCTCATGCATGGGGCCTCTTAAACAGCCAAGGCCAAACTCCTTGGGACTGAGGGATCCTGAGGGTACATTCTTGGGGACGTCGGTCATTTCGAGGGGGAACAAGCCCGAACGGCATTCTGGGAGTAACAAGCCCAGGCGTCGGGTTGGCTGGGGAGGGGAAGGGGAGGCAGGCAGACATGCCCCCCCTTTTTCCCTGAGCCTCTCTGCTTTTGTGGAGAAACTTGGGGAAGTGGGGGGGATTTAAATACCTTTCTTGTAAGGTAAAGGTAAAGGTTCCCTTGCTCGAAAGCCAGTCGAATCCGACTCTAGGGTTGCGGTGCTCATCTCTGTTTCCAAGCCGAAGAGCCAGCGCTGTCCGAAGACGTTTCCGTGGTCATGTGGCCGGCATGACTAAACAACAAGGCGCACGGAACGCTGTTCCCTTCCCACTGATTAGGTCTCATCTTAATCTCTGTATTTCGATCGTTATAGTGGTAAAGGTAAAGGTTTCCCTTGCTCGAAAGCCAGTCGAATCCGACTCTAGGGTTGCGGTGCTCATCTCCGTTTCCAAGCCGAAGAGCCAGCGCTGTCCAAAGACGTTTCCGTGGTCATGTGGCCGGCATGACTAAACAACAAGGCGCACGGAACGCTGTTACCTTCCCACCGAAGCGGTACCTATTTATCTACTTGCAATGTCTTGCTTTCGAACGGCTAGGTTGGCAGGAGCTGGAACTAGAGATGGGAGTTCACTCCGTCCTGCGGCACCCGGGTCTCGAACTGCTGAACTACCGACCTTCCACAGCCTGCAGTTCAGCGTCATAACCACTTGAGCTACCGCAGCTCCTATCTTTCTTGTACTTGAAGTACTTGTACTTGAAGGAAAATACGAGAATACTCCTTTCACGGAAAGGCTTTGTACCTGCCCATTAAGGGAGGTTGAGACTACAGAGCACATGTTTTTTAGATGTCCATATTATAAGGTGGCACGTAATAAAACCACTCCGCTGACTGAACAGATTCCAGGTCTTTCCGAAAAAGCTAGACTCGAGTTTCTTCTATCTGATAGAAACCCCGAAATTCCCCACCAAGTAGCCAGTTTCTGTATGGTGATACTCAGATCACGGAAACTCTAAGGAAGCTAGTTAGATATAGTTGCTTTGATATTCGAATAAATTTTTATTTGCTTTTAATGTGTCACTGATGTATCTTAAAATCTTGGAATATTGTTAAGGTGTGCTTCTTTTTTGCATGACCGGTATAAGGAATGTAGAAATAAACTGTTGCTGAAATGCGTTTCTTTCCCTTCCCCTTCTGAGGAAGGGAAAGAAAGGCATTTTTAAACATGCCTGGGTTCCCTGCCCGATCTGGGTTCCCTGCCCTGCCTGCCCTTTGTCAGGGGGTGTGGCATATGCAAATGAGTTATGCAAATGAGCTCCTGCACCTCTTTTCCTACGAAGTGACCCCTGCTTGGGGAAGTCCGTAACCAGCCGTAGGTGGCTGATTCAGCAACACCATAGCAACCAAGAGGACGCCCCAGGCCAGTCAGTGGCCTCTCGACTCCAATGTTCCCTCTAAGCTGTGGAGTCTTGTGAGCAAAAATTCTACTTTGTGAGCTACCAGCATTAAAGCTGTGGGTGAGCAATTTGGCTACTGCACAAATTAGTCTGCTCTGGAGCCGTCCCTTCCTGAGCGAAGACAGAAAGGTGTGAGCCGGAGGCTAAAAAACTATGAGCTAGCTCACACTAACTCAGCTTAGAGGGAACACTGGTGACCACAGACATAGGTTTTGTGGTGTCATCTCTAGACTTGTAAAGGACAGCCGAAGTTGTAACTCTGCCAAAAGAACTCTCAAGTCTGATTCTTAACTGGAGAAAGGCCGACCTGTTGATATTAATGGAGCTCATCACATTGACTCTAGCCTGGAGTCTTTGCCCTTCAGTTCCGATGCAGAAATACACTCACCCGGCCAACAGACGGAGGGTGTCAAAGTATTGTCACATTTCCCAGCCGGGACTGTGTTATGCTGTGTAATTTATTACCACAATGGACCTAATCACTTTCCCCTGTAAATTATTATGTAAATCATATTGATTATTTATAATTGCAAAATTGAATGTGAATAACATAAATTACAATAGCGGCTGCCTCGACCGCGCCAGCCTTTTCTGTATGTAGGGGATAGTCTAAGGGAGGCGTTCAGGTGGGAGCAATCCCCTAACGTCAAAAAGTCTAGTGTGGTACATTAATTGTCGTCGACTACTGCCTTCCAATGGAAACAGAGCTGTATTTCTTTATTAGTATTTTTAAAAATACAAAAAAAATGTTTTCTAATCTGTCTCAGGTGGGTGTTTTATTTTTCTAAAGAAAAAGCAGGCCGTATTAAAGTTAGGGATGTACATAGCTAGGATTGCTGGCTGTGGGTGGGGAAATATCTGGGGAGGGCGGACTTTGGGGAGGGGAGGGGCCTCAGCAGGGTACAATGCTATAAGGTCCACCCTCCAAAGCAACCATTTTCTCCAGGGGAACTGATCTCTGGAGATCCATTCTAATACTGGGAGATCTCCAGACCCCACCTTGAGGTTGGGAAATCTATACCTTACAATGGATCCCGTGTTTCCAGGGCTATTTTTGGGCAGGGACGCACAGGAACGGAGTTCCGGCTGTCTCCCAAGTTGGCCACACCCAGCAGGAACTCATTATCATAATAGGCCACACCCAGCAGCAGAAACTCATTAGGATTGGCTACATTAGAGGTGTGTGGCCTAACATGCAAAGGAGTTCCTGCTACAAAAAAAGGCCCTGGGTTTTGACAACAGAAAAGGTAAACAGAATAACAAGCAAAAGGTGGGTGTGGCTGGATAACCACACTTCTGGTAATATGTGGGTGCGGCCTAATGTGCTAATGAGCTGTGCTGTCAAGGGTGGGACCCAATATGCTAATGAGTTCCTGCTGTTGGGTGTGGCCTATTATGCGAATGAGTTCCTGCTGGGCTTTTTCTACAAAAAGAGCCCTGCGTGTTTCTATTCCACCAATAGCAGTTTTCCACCACTGCAGGGAGTCTTCTGCTAGTGGAACAGTAGTGGAAGTCTCCATGCACCAGAAGAAGGCCCCACCATAAGTAGAATGAAATCATAAGTGCCATCCAGTTGTATCCCTAAACTGGGGTTTTCTGTCACTTTCAGACCTAAAGTTCAATAGGATTGAAGCTACTTCACACATCCATAATCATGAGTGGGAAGGAATCAGATCTAGATTAATGCACTTTTATAGACCATCAACCCAACTGTAACATAATGGAGGGTGTTCCCAGGCAAGAAACATTCACCAGGTAGCTTTTACATTTTTTATTTCATCCTTTTGCCAAGAAGTTCAAGATAGCACTCACGGCTCTCTTCTCCACTCACAAAATCTCCCCAAAGCCTTGTGAAGTTGGTTAGACTAAGCAAGAACGACTGGCCCAAGGTCACCAAGTGAGATTCATGGCTCAGTGGGTATTTGAACAACACAGATCTCTCCAGTTCTTGTCCAGCCATCTGCCCATTACACCAGCTCCAGGTTGAGAAAGGTGCCCCCCCCCCCGTCTCCTTTTCTCTGCCTTACCTCCTCAACCTCGCACCCAGCCCCCTCTGCCGGTATTTCTTCTGCAAGCTCCTTGGTGCGTCTTGCTTTTTAAAAAATAAAAAACGTGTCACCGTTGAGTTATCTCGCAGTCGAAGTGAGCCAGTGAAGACGGGCTCGCCTCCTCTTGTATCCGAAGCACCCCAGAAAGGGGGCTGGTGTTTGACTCTCTGTATCGCAGGCCTTTAAGGACATTCGCAAGTGAAATTTGGGGGCAGAGTTTTCTCCCCCTCCCCCCCGCTGCAATTCAGGGTGCCGCAGAATGTCTCGTGTGCCAGTTTGGGCTTTTCGGCTCTGCTCTGTCGGCTCTCCCAGACGCCCCTCGGGTGCCTTTCGGTCTCTGGCCCTTTTCTGATCGGTACATCAGGGGTCTCTGGCAATGTTCCCTCTAAGCTGTGGAGTCTTGTGAGCAAAAATTCTACCTTTTGAGCTGCTGGCATTAAAGTTGCGAGTGAGCCATTTGGTTGCTGCATAAAATAGTTTGCTCTGGAGCCATCCTTTCTGAGCTAAAACAAAAATGTGTGAGCTGGAGGCTAAAAAACTGTGAGCTAGCTCACACTAACTCAGCTTAGAGGGGACCCTGGTCTCTGGGCCTTTTCTGATCAGTACATCAGATGCCCACAAAACTCTGTCTCGGTGCTGGGAAGGGCTGAAGCTTCCCAGGTGGAGTTGCCTGGTGCTCGGAGAGCGGTGCCTTTCTGGGACTTCCCGCAAAGAGCCCCCCACCCATTTGCCTAGTGGCAAGTCTGAGAGCGAGAAGGAGAGCCCGCTCCTTGTGAGCCTCCAGGGTCCAAAGAGCTCGGTTCGAGCGGTCGGTCAAAAAGCGAGGTAGCAGTCCTGCGTGGACATCCATATTGGCGGAACACGGGAGCCAGGTGTCTTTGGCAGTGGTCCAATGAGGCTCGTCTGCCTGGCAGAGTGCGTGGCGGCCTTTGACCTTGGAGCCCCACCCTTAGGGGCTGGGGCTTGGAACTCTTAACCTGGTAAGCCGACACTGGCCCTTCTGAGGTGCCGTAGGCCAGGCCGGAGCAAGCAGGGCAGGCTGATGGGCCTTCTTCCTGAGCCCGGCCTGCCCAAGAGAGCTGGACCTTTTGGCCACCAGCCAGGCGGCCTGGAAGAGGGCACCCTCCGAATCTCTCGGTGTGTGTGTGTGGCCGCCCACCCACCCCCCGCCTGGCCTCGGCACCTGGGCCCAAAGGTCTTGCTTCGCCAAGGACCAATGGCCTCCAATACGGACAGTGCCCACTCCTGGGAAAATGTGCCCCACCGTTGGATGTAGATCAAGTTGGGTCGCCGTTTTAGTCTGTAGCAGTAGAAAAGAGCCAGAGTCCAGGAGCACCTTCAAGACTAACAACGTGTGTGCCAGAGGAGGAGCTTTCCTGAGTCACCGCTCACGTCTTCAGATACAGCTAGAATGTGAGGCCACCTGTCCTTATCTCTTGGAAATGGGAGTGATTTCAGATGCCACAAGACATTGGTAACAAGACAGGAAACCTAGGTCTCGATTCAGTCCAGGAAGATGCGTTGTCTTGAGCTTCATTATCAATTGCAATTCAGCAGTATTTCTTATCTCCTTTTGAAATCCCTTTGCAAGAGATCTGCTACTCTTAGATCAACAATTGAATGTCCTGGGAGGTTAAAATGTCCCCCCCACTGGTTTTTGAATGCTGTGGTTTCTAATAGCCGTAAAAAAGAGCAAGAGTCCAGGAGCACCTCAAAGACTAACAAAATTTGTGGCAGGGGAGGAGCTTTTGTGAGTCATCGCTCACTTCTTCAGACTTGCAAAAGCTCACACCCTGCCACAAATTACGTTCGTCTTTGAGGTACTCCTACACTCTTGCTCTTTTCTACCTTTCGGTGGAAGGCCAGCCTGTGCTGGGTGTTGGTGGAGAGGAGTAGTCCTGGATGGGGGGGGGATGGGGCCCATTCCCTGCTTAGCCAGGATGGCTCCAATCCATTGCTGCCTCCAGCTTGGCCAACCTCGCGGTGCTGTTGTGAGGATAAAACAAAATCACCGCAAGCCCCTGGCAAATGCAGCCGGCGTGGGTGCCCAGATTGGACCAAGCCTTGCAGGGAGGGGGCATCGTTGCAATGGGGTGTGCCCAGAGGTCATTTCGTAGAAAAAGAGGTGCAGGAGCTCATTAGCATAACTCATTAGCATAACTTATTTGCATATGCCACACCCCCTGACATCACCGGAAGTGTCAGAAGGCAACACCCACCACTCAGGCTCCACTGGACTGTTTTGGATTGCTAGTTATTGGGGGGGGGGGAGAACGTGCAGATCTGTCCTCGCAGAGGAGGGAGAGCTTGTACCTGAATAAAACTTGGTCTTAACGGTGCCACTGGACTGTTTTGGATTGCTAGCTA
>NW_015175096.1:4138-5467 GCF_001447785.1 Gekko japonicus | reverse complement strand
GTTTAGTTGTGATTTGGGGGGGGGGGAATGTGCAGACCTGTCCTCGCAGAGGAGGGAGAGCTTGCACCTGAATAAAACTTGGTCTTAAAGGTACCACTGGATTGTTTTGGACCGGGGGGCTGGGGGGCAGGCTCTGCAGCTTACCTGGCTGCTTCTTGCTCCGACTGAGGGCTGCTGGGAGCAGGGGGTGGGGCTCGTTGCATGTGCCCGCCCCCTGGGCTCTTGACTACCGGAGCTCCACTCCTGTGCGCTCCTGCAGGAAATGACCCCTGGGTGTGCCCATCACCCACCTTCCCCACCATATGATCTCTCTCTCTCTCTCTCTCTCTCTCTCTCTCTCTCTCTCTCTCTCTCTCGCCAGGATCCCCGGAGCAAACACAAGTTTAAAATCCACACCTATTCCAGCCCAACTTTCTGTGACCACTGCGGTTCCTTGTTGTACGGACTCATCCACCAGGGGATGAAATGCGACAGTAAGTTCAACGCACGTAACATTGGAGGGGTGGGGGTGGGGAGGCGCAGAGGAGAGGCAGCTTTGACTGGGTTGCAAGAGGGCCCTGTCCAGACAGGGTCAACATCTGAACTGGAGCCCGTAGGGCACCTGGAGAGACCCAGGAGAGCGAATAACGTGGGGAGAAGACGCCGCCTCCTCTCCTGCAACAATGGCAGGACAAGGGGTGCAGGAGACACCCTTCCGAAACAGTTTCAGAAGGGCACCCGGTTTGGTCCGCACTAGAACGGTAGGAAAGAGCAAGAGTCCAGGAGCACCTTAAGGACTAAAAAAGCTCATAAAAAGGGAAAGGTTTCCCTCGCTCGAAAGCCAGTCGAGTCCGACTCTAGGGGTGTGTGTGCTCATCTCCGTTTCCAAGCCGAAGAGCCAGCGCTGTCCGAAGACGTTTCCGTGGTCATGGGGCCGGCACGACTAGATGCCGAGGCGCACGGAACGCCGTTACCTTCCCACCACAGCGGCACCTATTTATCTACTTGCAATTTCTTGCTTTCGAACGGCTAGGTTGGCAGGAGCTGGGGCCAGAGACGGGAGCTCACTCCGTCACGCGGCACACTCGGGTCTCGAACTGCTGAACTACCAACCTGTCAGGAGGTGGTAGCTCTCCCCCCCCCACTCCGGAAACACAAGGACGGGACATGGGATCACTTGGAGGAAGTGTGGCCCGCAGCGACAAGAAGGGAGAGGCGCCCGGGAAGAGGGGCTGGCGTCACACCGACAGGGAAGGGGCCCCCAAGAGGATTACCGGCCCTCCAAGGCAGGGGAAAAGAGTATCCAGGGGGAGGAGGGATTGGTCGGGTGGCTTGGGGAACATTGTTGTA
>NW_015175096.1:1259-4127 GCF_001447785.1 Gekko japonicus | reverse complement strand
AGGGACGCCCCAGGAGAGAATAGAGGCAGATTGCCCTCTATAGCAGCCGGGGAGGATAAAGCCGGGCTCAGGGGCCATGGAAGGGGTGCTCGGGTGATCAGAGAGACACGGATGAGCACAAACCTCCAAACCTGTGGCTACGGAAGGGAGAAGAGAGTCAGGAGTGAGGCGACTCTTGACCGTTCCCAGATCTGAGGCAGCTTGGAAAGAGACAATTGACCTTCCTCCTTCCCCCCCCCCTTTGGTTTCTCACCTTTGTTTTCTGGGATGGCTCAAGACCGGACACGACTTTCCGGTCTGCAGCTCAGCTAACCTCTGAGCCACTGTGGCCCCGGAAAAGCTCCTCCCAGGGCCGGCTCACTCACTAGGCGAACTAGGCGCTCACCTAGAGCGCGCCAGCCCTTAGGGGCGCCAAACTGTCACACACACACCCCGCTGTCCTGGTTCAGCTGCAAACACTACTGAGTTTTAAACATGTTATGATCTTTCTGATGATTCAAACACCAATTCCACCAAAGAACTTAGCCCTCTGGCCACAGAAGGGTCACTCAGCTGAGTCAAAGAAGAATCTAAGTAGGGGGGCTATTACATAAGGACACTCAAGTTGCAACTGACTTATGGCAACCCCAGCAGGGAACTGTCAAGGCAAGTGAGAAGCAGAGGTTGTTTGTGACTGCAAGTGCCTTTCTTTGCAGAGACTTCCTTGGTGGAAGCCAGATGTGCAAAGCAGGCAAAGTTGCAAAAGTGAGTGTTAAGAGCATGGGTGCCAGGGGAACGGGAGGTCCGGGGTACAGATCCAATTAACGGGTCCAAGCCGTGGTGGGTGCACGGAGGAGGAGGGCGCCAGAAGGGATCCTCGCCTAGGGTGCAAAATAAGCTGGGGCTGGCCCTGCCTCCCCTGCCACAAATTGTGTTCATCTTTAAGGCGCGCCTCCTGGACTCTGGCTGTTTTCTGCCGCTACTGACAGACTAACAGGGCTGCCCATCCTGCAACAGAACAGTCACATTTGAATCCAGTCGCACTGTAGAGACCAACAAGAGATGCAGGGTGTCAGCTTTGGAGAGTCAAAGTTCCCTTCCTCCGGTAATCTTCTGCCCCTGGAGTGTTTCTTCCCTGCTCTTATTACACTTTGCATTGTAGCTCCGCCTCCTGACTCCTTTCCCTGCACACCCCCCCCCCAGCCCAGGGGTCTCTCTTCCTACCTGTATCCGACAAAGGACACTTTGACTCTCGAAAACTCATACCTGGAAACTCCTGCTGGTTTCTAGGGGACTCCAGGGGGTGCAGTGGCTCAAGTGGTTAAGACGCTGAACTGCAGGCCGGACGGTCGGTAGTCCGGCAGTTCGAGACCCGAGTGTGCCGCAAGACCGAGTGAGCTCCCGTCTCTAGTTCCAGCTCCTGCCACCCTAGCAGTTTGAAAGCAAGAAATTGCAAGCAGATAAATACGTACCGCTTCGGTGAGAAGGTAACAGCGTTCCGTGCGCCTCAGCATTTAGTCATGCCAGCCACATGACCACGGAAACGTCTTCGGACAGCGCTGGCTCTTCGGCTTGGAAACGGAGATGAACATCGCATCCCTACAGTCGGACTCGACTGGCTTTCGAGCAAGGGGAACCTTTACCTTTACCTTACTGGACTTGAAGCGAGCCATTCCTAGTAGGGTTGCCAGCTCCCGGATGGGAAAGACCTGGAGATTTGGGGGGTGGAGCCTGAAGAGGGCGGGGTTTGGGGAGGGGAGGGGCTTCCGTGGGGTGCAATGCCCTAGAGCCCACCTTCCAAAGCAGCCGTTTTCTCCAGGGGAACCGAAAATGGAGCTCAGTCGTAATCCCGGGAGAACTCCAGCCAACATCTGGAGGTTGAATCGGAAAATACACGAACCGTGAAATCATAACGATGGAGAATTCAGTACTTTGATATTTTCTTGCATATTATAGTGCATATGTCTCCAGAATGGTGCGTATCTTAATCACAATTCAGTATCACTATCAACAGATCATTCCAATGATGAATGAAGTGCCGGTAGGTGTTCTTTCCAACATTGTAGTGCTTGTGCTGTGGTAAACGGTCCTGGGTCCTTTGCGCTTTTAAATCCAGTAATTGTGGGTGATTTATGGATTTATGGATGTTCCACGATTACCGGATTTGAAAGAACAAAGGACACAGGGCCGTTTACCACAGCACAAGCACTTCAGTGTTGGAAAGAACACCTACCGGCACTTCCATTCATCATTGGAATGATCTGTTGATAGTGATAATGAATTGTTTACTGTGATTAAGATATAGAATCATAGAGTTGGAAGGGACCTCCAGGCTCATCTAGTCCAACCCCCTGCACAGTGCAGGAAATTCACAACTACCTCCACCTCCACACCTGCAGTGACCCCTGTTCCACGCCCAGAAGTTGACAAAAAACCCTCCAGGATTGCTTCCTGACCCCAAAGTGGTGATCGGCATTTCCCTGGGCGTGTAAGAAGGGGCCACGAGAACTAAGCACTGATGCAACCCGTCCTGCCCTCCCTTCTCGTGATCTCCCTAAGTTCACAGGATCCACATTGCTGTCAGGTGGCCACCTAGCCTCTGTTGGAAAACCTCCAGAGAAGGAGAGCCCACCACCTCCTCCCGAGGAAGCCTGTTCCACTGAGGAACCCACTCCAACCGTCAGGAAGTTCTTCAGTCTAGTCAGATTGCAGAAGGCAGGGGACGTCCCTGAGGGAAAGTGGACTTTTGGCCCCGCTGCTGAGACACATGTTGCTCCAACGCCCGGGACCCAGCCAGCTTGTTACAGCAAATTTTCTCCTCCTTCCAGCCAACACAGGCCAACAGCCAGCCAGCCATCCCCCCCCCCCAACAGAACAGACGGGGCTTCC
>NW_015175096.1:0-954 GCF_001447785.1 Gekko japonicus | reverse complement strand
AGCTCCTGCCCCAAAATAGCCCTGCTCATAGGACTTGGTCTCCAGGCCCCTCACCATCTTGGTTGCCCTCCTCTGTCCACGTCCTTCTTAAATTGTGGTGCCCCAAACTGAACACAGTACTCCAGGTGAGGTCGAACCAGAGCAGAGTAAAGTGCGATCTGGACACTTTGCGCGATCTGGACACGGTACTTCTATTAACACAGGCCAAGATCGCATTTGCCTTTTTAGCAGCCACTGCCGTAGAGACATGCGCACTATAATAAGAAAATATCGAAGTAATGAACTTTCTGTAGTTATAATTTCACGGCTCTTGTATTTTTCGATTGAACCTTGTTCTCTTGGATCTCTCCGGATTGTCATTGGAGGTTGGCAACCCATGGTCCTAGGCCGTGTGGCTGATTCTCTGAGTCTACAAACCGGGACTCTTCCCCCCCAGATTCTTCTGCTGGGCAGTTCTGACATTCAAGCTAGAACAGGTGGCCTGTTTTTGCTCACGGCCTCCTAGGAGGGGTGGAAAAGCTCATGGCTCACCCTCCCTCGGTCGAGATCAAGATGGGTAGCCGTGTTTGTCTGTTTGTTGCAGTAGAAAAGAGCAAGAGTCCAGGAGTATCTGAAGAAGTGAGCAGTGACTCCCGAATACTCCTCCCCTGCCACACATTTTGTTAGTCGTTCAGGCGCCCCTGGATTTGTCCTCTTTTCTACTCCTCCCTGGATTTTCTTTTCTGGCTGGGGCAGAGCAACACGCAGTCTTAGGCTGACACCTGGTGGCCACTCTGAAAACTACAGCAATCTTCTGAAGCTGCGTTTCCCCTTTGCCTTTTGGGGGCAGTTCACATACGCGCCTGCTCCCGGCTTGGTGTTGTGTGAACACAACAGATGCGGTCACGCGCACTAAATAAGCGGCTTTCAATTCGTTTTCAAGGCACTTTCTGTTAAGTCCGTGCTTAACAAAAT
>NW_015175095.1:13378-13987 GCF_001447785.1 Gekko japonicus | reverse complement strand
TGTCATTAGCTGTCTGCAGTTCCCTGTAATGGGTTTTTTTAACCTCAGAACTCAGAGCTGCTCTGCAGCTGACCAATCAGAAAGTGGGGGGTGCAGGGAGAGAGCTGCCTGGCAGCTGCATAGGAATCAATAGGGGAGCACATTTCCCCCCTTTTGACCCACTTATGGGTCAAATTTCTAAAAATCCCTTCTTAGCAAGCACCTGCACCATGGTGGGAGAGCTCTCCCCGGATTTGGTGTCTCTAGGTCCAGCAGTTTGGCTTAGGCTTACCAAGTGGCGGCAGGGGATCCACATGTCTTCACAGGATCCCTGCCGTGGGGACGGCAATACGTGGTGCACCCGCCGTCGCCAGGATGTGACGCAACGCGTCGCTGCAAAAGGGAGTGTGAAGACAGCCGCATCACCTGCCACCACTTGGTAAGCCTAGTTTGGCTTGGGCATTGATTTTACGGTGACGGGATTTTCTTTTATATATATAAGACTAGGGCACAACGTCCATTGTGGATGAAGACAAGGGGCCTTAGAAAGGTAGGTAGGGTGGGTGGGTGGTAGATAGATAGATAGATAGATAGATAGATAGATAGATAGATAGAGGGGTTGGGAGAGGG
>NW_015175095.1:5662-13067 GCF_001447785.1 Gekko japonicus | reverse complement strand
CTATATTGGTAGACCTGGCCTCTTGACTGCTACAATGGTCCTTATAGTGGAATGGGGTGGGTAGACCTCCAGAGGCCAGGTCTACCAATACACTGGAATGGGGTGGGTAGACCTGGGCTCTGGAGAACAGGCACGGGGGGGGGCTTGGAGGGCTTCTGCCACCCGTCCGGCTGTCTGGGGAGGTAGGATAAGCGGTGCAGGGGGGTGGGGGACCTTGGAGGGCTTCTGTTGCCCATCCGGCTGTCCGGGCGGGCAGGAGAAGTGGTGCCGGGGGGTGGGGGGCCTTGGAGGGCATCTGCTGCCCATTCGCCACTGCCGCCCTTCACCTGCTCCCCCCAAAGGCCTCTGAAGCCGGGGGGGAGTGCCGAAGATGGGCCCGCGGCAGCCGGCTCCATACGGCTTGGCGGGCGGGCGAAAGAAGCGGCACGGGGGGCATCGCTAACCTCCCCCCTCCCGCTGAAGGAGGCCGGGCTGGCCCGAGGCCTAGTAAGGCCAGAGGCAGCTGTTCCCCCCCCAGGCCTTTCCCATGGAGCATCTGGGCCAGGCCATGCCGGCCCAGGGACGGCCGTCGTTGCCCTCCCCCCTCCCGCTGAAGCTGTCCGGGCTGCTTCGCCAGCCCAGCAAGGCTTGGGGTGGCTCTCCCCCCCCGGAAAATGTGGGCAGCTGGTAGGGAGGGGGGCATTACTCACGGCAGCAAGTGGCGTCTGGCACGGCCCCTCGTCGTCATCCTCCTCCTCCTCTACAGCGTCCTCTCTCCTCCAAAAACAAATGGCGGTCTCTCTCCTCTGTTGAGTTCTGAGGTGGATTTTCGTGGGCAGTGGTGGTGTGGGCGGGACGCGGGCTTCTCCTTCTGATTTGCAGACAGATGCTGAGTAGCAGTTTGGGCTGCCAACCACTGTTGTCACACATCGAACGTTGGAGGCCAAAACGACTTTATTATAAGGGACAGGATGAACAGAACTAACTGGAACTCTACCCCATAAAACTGAACCAACATACACAAATATTGGAACAGACTGTTACACTGTAATGTATGCAATAAATATACCATAGGCTCATTTGCCAGGCTGAAATATTTCTGGTCACTGAGGCTAAATTCACACATCACAATAAACCACAGTTCATAAACGAGGGCTTAATTAAACTCCAGATAGTTGCAAACTGTAACTTTTTTGTGAGTGCTAAACCACGTTTTGTCTATTTTTGGTGAGTATTGTGTGTGTGTGTGTGTATGTGCTTATGAGCCTGGAAGTTATGGTGACTTCTGGTAATCCCTAGTGGGGCTAGGGTATTTCAGAGAGGTGGCTTATATTACCAGCCTCTGCATCCTGGCCCTGATATTCCTTAGATGTTGCCCTTACAACTACTAGCCAAGGACAGCCCTGCTTAGCTTCTGAGATTTGAGGAAATTGGGCTTACCTGGGCTATCCAGTTCAGGGCTCCTAAACCAGGTTTTCTAATTGCAGTTTATAGCTGGCATGTACTATTTGTGGTTTTTTCCTTTTGACCAAATTTATTCTGTAGCACCACTCCTAGAAGCTCGCTGCACACAGGGCTGGTGACACACAGCAGCAGAAAAAACTGAACCACTCCAATGGCAGTTAGCTGTTACTGATGCTTTCTTACCACACACCCTCCCCTTCCCTGTGTCCACATTTAACTCTTCTCTCCTTCATCACTTCCTGAAAGAGCTTTCTATTGTGTTTGTTGTGACTGTGTTTTTTGCTTCTACCCTTAAGTATTGACATTTACTAGTCATAGATACTGATTTTGCTACTAGCTATCATAAACTATTATAATACCATGAACTGAATGGCTACTTTCATGCTGTGATTTTAACTGTTGGCACCTGAAAAGGTTTTGCTAAAGGGTGTACATTTTAATTTATAATATATTTCTCCATTCACAACGTATATATCCTTCTTCTTCATAATGTGCTTGAGGCAACTCACCATAAAATACTATCAATAAAACTGCAGTCATCAGCAAGTAAATGCAAATCTAAAGGAAATAAATACTCAGCTGTTTGTACAAATAGGTGATCTTTAGCTGCTGCCAAAAAGAAGTTCAAGGAGGGGAGGCGGGGTCAATGACACAACGATGGTGGACACCTTTCCCAGCTCTCTGGGGAGGCATACCGCACAGCAGCGAGGGGAGAGGTGCAGCTGGCTCTGCGCTTCCATGGGAGTTCAGGGAGAACTTCCAAGCCATAGGGCTTTGAGAGTGAGCCTCTTTTCCTGCTAACGGCAGGGAAATGGAGGCTCCCCTCCACCCTGATGGTACCTATTGCTGACTGTGTTCTCTTAGCGAGGCCACAAGCTGTGTCGACTCGATCAAGCACAGGAGATATAGCAGAGGAGCAATTAAGTGCGAGGTCAAGATAAGACCAACAATGAACTGTGAGTTAAAGAGCGAATTGTGAGTGAAATGAGCGATTTGTCTTCAGAAGAGAAAATCCCCTCCCCCTCAAAGGAAAAACTTTCTGAGTGATAGCATGCTGAAGAGGGATGCCTCTCAATGCATTTGCATAAACAAGGAGGGGGAAGGAGAGAGAAACAATCGTAAATGGATACATGAAGCGAAATTCCCCCCCCAAACCCCTTAAGCGGTTGGAGGGGGTGCCTCTTTGAAGCATTTAAATAAATGGAAGAGGGGAGGGGGAGAAAGACAGTTGGAAACGGATATTTCTGAAAGACTTTATTTGCAAGCAAGTAAGCCTGTTGTGGGAGATTTGCATTAGCTTTTAACAGCGTATATGATTTGCAGAGCCAGGAAGAAAGAGACTTTATTGAAACTAAAACATTGAAGCGGCAAATATTTCTTTTAAAAAAGAAAATAAGATTGCAAAAACTCTGAGGAGAAGAAGGGAAGTTGACGTCACTGCACTAGTAGCAGAAGTCATCAAGCCGATCTTGGAGCAGCTTGTTGGTATTAACCAGCAACTGGCCAAGATAAATCAACAGTTTGTGTCTCGGCAATTCCAGGAGGCGAGTGGAGAAAAAATGGAATTGAGGGCTTTCAAAGCGAATGAGATAGACACTAAACTAAGCAGCGATCTCAATGAGAAAAGAGAACAAGAGCACAAGAGAAACAGGAGAAATTAGAAGGAGTTAACCTCTCCTCTGCGTGTGTTCTTAGAAAGTGTCATCTTAAAGTCTGCTGAGAAAAAGGAGCTGGAGGCACCCTTCATAATCAAGAAACCTTTTAGAAGCCACTGGACCCCGAGACCAGAGCGAAAGAGGCTTAAGACTAGCGGTTCTATTCCTTTGGATGGAAGAAGATTGGGCGGCAGTGAACGTCTAAGAAGATATCAAGAATTTAGAGAGGTTTAGTATAGATGTAAAGGCGGAAGGACTTTGCAAATTGCTTTTATGAAGCGAGCTGGAGGAGATGCTCGGGAAATCTTCTCATAAGAAGTAACAATCTAACATATAAGCTTAGAAAGACAGGATCTCACAAAGTATATTGTTTATTAACAGCCTTTTCTTTTACTAACAGTATTTTAACAGGGAATGATCTCCTAACCTTGGGTTTTTAGCTTAGTGTGAGTTATCTTTTTTTTTTCCCTTAATTGTAGTCCCCCTATCCCCAATTTTTCTTGGTAGTTTATGTAGTATTATTATTATTTTTTTTTTTAAAAAACCCTCTCCGGGGTCTTAAAAAACAAGAAGTTCAAGGAGGAGAACATGCAGACTTCCAAAGCAAGGGCATTCCAGAGAAAGGGAGAAACCACAAAGTAGGCTCTGGCTCTTTCCCACAGCATGCCTGTTCACTTCATGTGGAGGAGGCATGTGGAGGAGGGGCTAGCCTAGAATGATGTTTTCCATTTCTGGGTCGGACAACTTTGGTGGAGGCAGCCCTTTAAGTCCAAAATGTCATAGGTCAATACCAGCACTTTGAATTGGCCCCGGAAACAAACTGGTAACCACTGTAGATTTTTAAAAAATGGGGTGATATGCTGACAATAACTGACACCAAGCCAGTAAGTAGGCAGCCATGTTATACAACAGCTGACTCTTTCAAAGCATTTTCAAAGGTATGCATTGTGCCAGCAGTGGCATTGACACTTTGTCAAATGATGCTGCTGTCTTGATCATTTCTCTCTACTCATGACTTGGTACATGGATAACTTGCTAAGGTATTCTATTGCAAACAGGGAAGGGACAGGTGGCCCCATTGCCCAATGGTCTGCTCCTCAATGTGTAGTAAGAATTTTTGGACAGATTCTCCGGCAGATGATTTTGCTTCTTGTGCCAGGGGTCAGATACCATGGTCACTGCTTATGATACTTCAGCTGTCATGGCTCAAAAGGACTTCGGTGCCTGGCTTCATTCCTAAGCACACTTACTTGGAAGTAAGTTTCATTTAAGTGTTGGACTAGCTTCTAAGTGTATTACAGAATGAATTAGGTTAAATCTAAAGATTTTGAGATCAGATTTTACATCTGTTAATTTCATTGCAAATGGTTCATTAATTGGTCGACTTTCCAGTGCCTTCATAAATTTTACTCTCTCTTCTTTTTTCAGTGCAAGACAAAATAGGCTTTAAGCATCAATAAAACGAATAATTCATTATGCAAAATACTTTTTTCAGAACTGTGATCCAAACAATGATCCGGTCCTTGGTTATGTTACATTTCATATATTCCGGACATCAAATTGACCAGAGGTGTCTACACTGAAGTATTTTAAATGAAGCACTAGTTATATAGATTGTTTTTTGAATGGCTGCCAAAATTACTAGAAATAAGAAGTGTCTATTTAAAAGAAGAGGCCTCCTTTAAAGATATAATGAAAGCAGAGTGAGGAAATACATCCACTAAGGCAATGAGGTTTCAAAACTGATATTCAGAATTAAAGCCTCTGGAAATAGCTGATGAAACCACAAATTGCTTTTGATCTGAACTAAACAATTCTCATCTTGAACAGAAAAAATATATTATGTGATCATGGTACCAGAGACTCACAGAACCATCTTTAGGCATGCTTAACAATAAAAAAGACCCATCTTTTCTCCTGTCAACTAATTTGGGGTACCTGCTTTCACTCAGTCCTAGTTTATTTACAATCAAATGGGATGAAGAAAATCCCCCCAAAATTATCCACTCATTTTGAACTGTTCCCACACTATTTCAGAGTTTGAATATGAAATTCATTTGTTCTGTCCTACTGAGAGCTTTCTTATGGTATCTGATCTCCTTACATTTCTAGGATGGGAGTAGCCATTAGTTCTTTGACTGATCCATGTGACTCAGGTAGTTAATGGAGAACCAGAGCATTATGATCCATCATTCCTCATGTATGGAATCTGAAGGGATGCTCTGATTTCTTTTAAGGTCCCCTTCAGACACATCCAGCAATACAGAGGCTGCTTCTCAAAGAATAGGGTTGTCAGACCCCAGTCCGGCCAGGGGATCCCCCAATATTCAGAGCTCCAATCTGCTGCCAGCCAGCTGGCCAGTGGGGGAAGCCCCACCCACAAAGAGGCCTATCATGTGTTGACATGGTTGGTGTGATGACATCAAATGGAAGTGTTATCATTATGCCAGGGATGTCACATGTCGATGCTCTAGCATAGAGTTTTGGCCAAAATGCTAGAGCGTCAACTTGCTATGTCACCAGCGTGATGATGTCATTTCCATGTGATGTCATCGCACTGCCATCACACACAGTGATGTTGCTGCACCCCCATACTCCTGGGTGGCTCCCTCCCACCCTCTGCCACCAGGACAATCGGACCTGGCAACCTTATCAATGACATTATCCCACAGAGCTGTAATACGTGCATTCACACAGTGTGCTTACTACCCTCTACAACATCTTTTACTCAAGTTCTGGGTTACAAGTAGGTTAGGACATCACATTCATCACCCTTCTTGATTTTTTTTAAAATATAGAGATAGCCATGATCATTTCACACCTCAGGTCCCCTCTCTCGCTCGCAGAGACATCAACAGACAGGGTAGCCCAGCCCCCTTTAACAAGCTTTCACTCACACTGGGTGCATTCAGATGGGCATTTATGCCGGTATAGATGCTGGTTGGAATCGGTGTACTTATGGGTGATCACACGGTGAACATCTGCCTTCCGTCCCTAACCGTTGCAAACAGCCTTTAAACCGTTGTATTCTGCTACTAGGTCCCCAAGTGGTGGTATCTTGAGTGCACCGGTCCCAGCCGCATTATCCCCGTCTGATCGCTCTCTGCCAGTGTAGAGTTCGGAAGCCCAAGGCTTCCGCTTTTCAGCCACTATTTTTTAATTTTATTTTTTACCGTAGGCAATGTGCACTTGGGTGAAGCTTCGCCCCGGCGTTAGTAAAATGAATTAAAAAACGGTGCCTACTTGTTGCCTTTAAAAAAGTTCGGGACCTCACGGAGGCCCATTTCATTATAAAAGTTTAAAAGGAAGTGTTCATTTAAAGTTTAAAAGGAAGCGTTCCGGCAGTTGTGTGAAGGGGAAATAGCTCTTCTGTGCACGTGCGAAAATTCCAGTACTACAGATGGCCGCGTTTGTGCATGCCCAAAATGAAAGAAAAAACCCTGTGTGAACGGCGTGGCTGTGCAGCGATCCAGAACAAGGAGGTAAGTGTGATCACGTTTCTTCCAGCTTAAAAAAAAGTGCCTCGAACCGGAGCAGTTTAAACCGCTCCCAGGCGTCCGTCTGAATGCACCCACAGAGTAATTGGGGTTGGGGCTCAAACACTGTTCCATTCATATGCTGCCACTGTTTATGCATATCATATATATATATATATATATATCCTTTATATATAATTAAGATGCAGCGTAAGACAAAATGCGCTCCGTCAGCCATTGGCTAGCCAGCTGCCGCTCAAGGCTGCTGCCATGCCATTGGCTGGGAGGCGGGAGGTGAACGCTGAATCTGAATGGCATTTCCCTCTCCCACCTGCCCACCCCTCCCAGTTGAAGGCCGCCGCCGGCGAGCAGCCCAATTTCCCTCCCCCACCCACCCAGTTGAAGGCCGGTGGCGGCAATGAGCCGCTCGGCGCAGCCCAATTTCCCTTCCCCACCCTAGGCCTCCCCCGCGCCCAGTAGAAGGCCGGCGACAGCGACTGTGGCTGCTGATCGCCTGTCTCTCTCTCTCTCTTCCCCCCCACCTCCAAGCAGGCAGTCGGTTGGAGCACTTGAGGTGCTCATCACCGGCTCATTGCTGCCGCCGCCGCTACAGGCCCAATTTTGGGGGGCCCCCCAATGAGGCAAGCCTTTGGGGGAGCCCAGGGAGGGGCATGGAAGCAGCAACTGAGATGCTGCACACCTGGCTTCGCCCCTCCTGCCCTCCCGCCCAGCACACAGCCAGAGGCAGCAGCACACAAGCCGCCCGCCCGCCTTCGGCCTTCTCCCTGCCTGCCCTCCCGCCCGCCCACCCAGTAGAAAGCCAACGGCGGC
>NW_015175095.1:0-5528 GCF_001447785.1 Gekko japonicus | reverse complement strand
ACGCTCGCACTGGCGCCCCCCCCCACTTCCCCCCCCGCCTTCCCCCTTCTTCCTTCCTTTTTCTCTCTCTCCCCTCCCCACTTTCTCTCTCTCACACACACTCTGTTCCCCCCTCTCTTTCTTTCTCTCCCCTTCTTCCCTCCCTCCCTTCCTTCCTTCCATTCACTCTCTCTCTCTTTCTACCCTTCTTCCTTCCTTCCTTGCTTTCATTCCCCTTAGACACATAGCCCATAGGGTTAAACAAAACAAGAAGTTAATTTATAATTATGGGATAACCATAACACTGAAGAAAGTAAGGTAGAAATTACAGTTTTGCTTCCATTGTACTTTTTAACTGTGGTCCTATTCTCAACATTCCGTCAGCTCTCACTGATTGCTCTTTGGAGAGGTGGAACCTACCCTATCCATCACAATGTGTAAGTCTATAACAGCTGTGTGCTAAATGGGATGGGAGAGATAACACTTATAAATAATCAACCAAGTAGTTCAGACAAATGGATATATGGATCAAACACACAGTTGGCCACAACAGCACGGTGCTTACCTAATTAACAAGCATACTATGGCCATTGTACCTGAAGAGAACCTAAATCTACCTGAAATAAGCACCTTGTTTTGGAAGTTTGCATGAAACTTATAATTGTGAATGTGAATGACTATTTATAATCTTGGGGCTAGCAGAATTCATTGATGAAGAATATGAACAACGTCAACTTGAATTGTCACTGATTTTATTTGGGAGTTAAATATATAGAACAGCTGAAAGAACGGGCTTAGACTGAAACTGCAAAGCACATTTTAAAGGGGAAAATGCCAATGAATCAATGGGTGTTCCAATTAAACATATTTAGAGTTGTAAATTCCATGATAATTTTATAGGCATCCTAAAACACATAAGGGGATGTGGAATGGTATAGCATAGCCCAGTCTCATCAGATCTCAGAGGTGAAGCAGGGCTGGTACTTGGATGGGGAACCACCAAGGAAATCTTTGCAGAGGAAGGCAATGGCAAATCACCTCTGTTTAATCACTTGCCTTGAAAACCCTATGAAGTCACCATGAATTAGCTGTGACTTGGCAGCACCATCATGTACACACACACACAAAGTACATCAATATTTGAGTTAAATCCATATCTTTTTAAAATTAGAGGTATAATGTTCTACCATTTTAAGAGATGAAGGCCTGAATGAAGAAATAACAAATGAGAACAACATCCGCCCTGGATGCATGCCCCTTGTGTCTTGACTTGTGCATTTTTAAGTTATTTTGCTGTGATCTGGTACTATAACATTGGCTGCGGTCACACGAAGCATTAGCCACGCTGCATAGACGGAAGATAGGCGGACTTTCTGGGCGCGATCTCACCGCAACATCTGGGGAGCGTAGAGCTCCCGTGGCTGACCCGTGACTACCCTCTGAGACGCACAGTAAAAAACTAGTACCTCTGAGGGACTAGTTTCCGGGAACCGCGCGGCAAGTGCGGGTGCCTGATCGCATCCCTGCCGGACTCCCGTGGCATCCGGCGCCCACCAGGTTGTTCCCCCCATGCCTCCAGAGGCGCCCAACAGCGCATGCGCACAAAGACGCATGGTGTTGTTGGGGTCAAGGACTCCCCCTCCCCCCTCCTTGTGAGGGGCCCATGGACCCTGCCCGGAGTGGGCTGTGCACGGCCCTCCCAGAGGCGGCGGCTCGTTCTATCCCCTTCCCATCGGCCGGATGCTCTCAGTGGAGGTGCGGATACTCGTGTGATCGGCACCTCCACCCTAACCACGAGACCTCGCCGGAACCTCACCAGGACGTCTGATCCCACAGCAGCATGGTATTTTGCCCGAGGCAAACAGCCACGCCCGCCCCCCCCCCCGCATTTTCCTGGCCGTGTGGTCGGGGCCATTGCTCTTCATTCAATACTACAGTTTTATCTTGTTCTATAGAAAACTGGCCTAACTGGTTTGCTTTTCCACATGTCTCATTCATTTATTCACTGTGCTTCTCCTAAAAAAAAAAAAAAAAAATCTTCCCAAGAACTCATATGCTTGGATTCTGATGTTCCTGCTGGTTTAAGGAATAAATGCCGTGCTAATAAATTATAATACATAGTCAGCCTCCACAGGTTTATGACCTTCCATCAGTAGGTGGTTCTGTGCAACACTTCATTCCCCCCTCTTTCTGGCTCTAGTTATTTCTCTTGCTGTTTGAGCAGTGCCCTTGATTTATGGGTGGGCCACCAGCAGGACAATTCACCTGCAAAAATAGTTCACACGGTGTTGTTTATTGTACTAAGTAGACTTCATGCTGGCTGAGGGATTTTCCAGGGGAAAGGAGCTGCTGTCAGATCTTCCATCATCATAACAAAATTGGCAGCAAGGATCTCTCACATTTCTGTAGGAAATCCAGGAACAAGAAGCCAACATGAGCTACAGGCTTTTCTCACAGCCAAAAGAGTTGGGTTGGGGGCAAAAGCGAACTACCCCCTGCCTGTGCTCCCTGGCTTGTACCAAGAAATATTTGTAGGACAAATATGTAATACATACTCACTTCTTTTCTCATCATATTTTGGTTTCCCAATCTGTTTTATGGTCTAAAGACATTTAACCCACATGTTTTAGATTGAAATACTTGTCTGAGATATTTATTAGGCTTTGCTACAAGCCTAGCTTACATTTCTTCTTTATCAAAGTTTTTTTTAATTCAGTTGACCAGACATGAAAAGAAGTCACATTCTCTCTTCTGTAAAATATATATTTATTATTTATTTATTAAATTAGATTTGCCAGGCTGCCCTTCCCTACAAATAGGGCTCAGGGCGGCTTACAACAAAATAATATACAAAGTTCTTTAAATTAAAACCAATTAAATTAAAAAAATTAAAATAAAACAACCTAAAAACAGATCAGTAAGTAAAGCAATATACATATACAAGATGGTGTGTGTGTGTGGGGGGGGGATCAGTTCTCCAGTCTCCTTGAGGGGAGGGGTTGTGAGGGATGGGGAAGTATATGAGAGTGCCAGACGTCATGCTGTCCCCATTGCTGTCCTCAACCGAATGCCTGGCAGAACATATAACTGACCACGACATATCCAAATCATTAATCATTCAAAATCTATGCAACCACAATGGTTGTTAAATGACTAACATGGAAATCACATGTGCTGAGTAAAGTGCAGGAAGACTAAAATGCAGTTGTAAATCTTACATAGCCATCAGTTGACACAGAAACCTGTCACAAGCATTTTGAACACAAATATACCAACAGCAGGAAAGGGGCTGAAAATTATTAGTTCAGAAAGAATGTACAAAAATTATATCACACAGTCAACACAGCACAAATGCTTGGCTTGCAACCATCTCTCACTATGGTTGCCAACCCCCAGGTAGGGCCTCAAGATCTCCTGGAATTTACAGATGTCAGTTCTCTGGATGAAATGGCTGCTTTGGATGGTAGACTGTATAGCATTATACCCTGTTGAGGTCTTTCCCCTTTCCAAACTCTGTCATCTACAGGTTCCATCCCACAAATCTCCAACCCAGAGCTCGCCAACCCAGAGCTCGCCAACCTACCCTCCACAATTCACCAGATATCTTTAATTCCTTAAAAACTTCATTTTAGAGAATCCATTGAGTTCAATTACAAAGCTATTAACCATATTGTTAAATTATGGCAGAGTGGCAAATTTGAAGATCAATTTTAAACAAGACAAAAATATTAACAAAAAATATGACTAAGGACCAAGTGAAACAACTGCAAGAGGAATCAGGATTTGAATCATAAAAAAGGTGAAATATTTGGGAATAAAAATAACAAACAGATGCATCTCCTTGATGAAAGGCAATTATACAGAACATGATAGAAATTAAAAAGGACCTAGAAAAGTGGGAAAACGTACAAATATCCTTGTTGGGCGGAATAGCTACAATAAAGATGAATATTCTTCCTAGACTGATTGTTTTATTTCAAACAATACCAATACTCCAAAATCAACAATACTTCAAAGAATTTGAGAAAGTCTCATCACAGTTTATATGGCAAAATTAAAAATCAAGAATAAAGATGAAAAATTTGCAAGATGCCAAAGAAAGAGCTGGATTTGCTTTATCATACTGGCTTTTATAGTTCAGCAGTTCGAGACCCGAGTGTGCTGCATGACAGAGTGAGCTCCCGTCTCTAGTTCCAGCTCCTGCCAACCACGACGTCCGGCCCAAAGGCCCACCGGGCCCGCGCCCGCCGCTGCAACTGCCCGAGTGCCGCACCAAATGGTGCCTCACTCCAGCCGGCCTCAGCAAGGCCTCCCGGCAGGCCTCCAACTCCTCCGGTTCCGCCCGACGAGGAGCCCAGCCACGCGGTCCCGCTCCGCCGGCCAAGCAGCACAGCCGCACCCAAGCTCCCTCGCCGACGAACAGCGCGGGACTGCTGTAGAGGAAAGGCGGAGCCTGGCTTTAAGCCTTCACTGCTCCGCCCCTCCCAAGTCCCATATGTGGCGCTTTTGGCGCCAAACTTCAACCTGCCTCATCCAGCAGGGAGGCAAAGGCGCCTCCCCAGCCCAACGGCTGTGCCGTGGGCTGTTGAACCGAAGAAATGGACAAAATATTGTTATATGCTGATGATAAATTGATTAAGAAATTGTATATATTAGTGTTGGAACATAAAACACAGGATGAAATAAGAACTGTATGGTTAAATGGGCACAAAACCTGGGTCATAATATTGAATTAGACCAATGGTTAAGGGTGTGGAAAACTAATATAAAGATTACGAAAGCAACTGCTTATAAAGAAAAATATATATAAAACGTTTTATAGATGGTATATGACTCCAGATAAATTAGCTAAGATCTATCCTGAATTATCAAATGATTGTTGGAAATGTCATAATCATGTCGGTTCATTTTTTCATATGTGGTGGACATGTGAGAAAAGTAAGAAATATTGGTCTTGGATCCATGAACTGTTACATAAAATGTTGAAAATTACTGTGCCTTATACACCAGAACTGTTTTTGTTGAATATAACTCCAGAAAATTATAAGAGACAAGACTTTTATCATACTATACATATTTTAACAGCAGGAAGGATGTTATATGCAAAATATTGGAGAAGAATGGAAGTACCTACAAAAGAAGAAGTTATAGCCAAACTATGATACTAAGAGGAAATAATAAAGAAGACTTTGAAAACACATGGTCAAGATTTTATGATTGGATAGAAGAAAATAATTACTAAAATGCCTGGACTTCTAACCGAAACAAAAGGAAAGAAGTAATTAAGAATCATAGATGTAAGTATTAATGAAAAGTATATAATATAATGGTAAGGTGGAAAAAAGTAATGGATTCTAGACTACAATAAGATAGCAAAGACACTGGTTAAAATGATATAGTTACAATCTCCCTTTTGTGTGTATGTTTGTTGTTTTTTGTTTGTTTTTTGTTTGAAAAACTTCATTCCTAAAAGTTGTCTTCTATTATTTCCTTGTGTCTCATTTTGTTATTAATCTAATCCTCCAGTATATATAATTCAATTTTGGTCA
>NW_015175094.1:12644-13967 GCF_001447785.1 Gekko japonicus | reverse complement strand
TAAGATAGTCAATAAGCCAATAAAGCCCTGGGCTTAAATGTCTTTTCATTAATATCATTTAATGAAATATGATATCATTAAATGATATTATTTCATTTTATGCAAATACCAGCACCATGGAAAGAAGCCAAAATAATTTTGTTCTTCAAATCAGGGAAAGAATCATCATCTATTGGTTCATATCAACCAGTTGCTCTATTAAATAATGGTTTTAAAATCTTGTCATCCATTATTTCCAAGAGACTTTACAAATTACTATCAAATATGTTAAAATAGATCAAAGCAGTTTTTATTGGGAAAGTTATATGACAGCTAATGTTACGAGGGTGTTAAATATGATTTCTGAAGGAAACAGCACTACAGATGGGACTATGCTGATTTGTCTTGATGCTGAAAAGGTTTTTGAGTGGAGTATTCAGCAAGACTATTAGAGGTATTCTGTCTTGGTTGCAACTTAAAAGAGAATCATATTCATGTATGACCTCTCAACAATAGTACTTGTTAATGGGTTTCTGGTCTACAGAACAGCGATAGTGGACGCTCTCCCCAAAACGGGGAAGGGCGAATCGCAGACCAGCGGCCTGGAGTGGTGCCACCTCAAGTGACACCCCCCAGAGCCTTTGCGATAGGCTCCAGGCCAGGGGTAGCCTCTTCGATGGCATAATGCCGGAGAATTGAGGCTCCCCTCCACCCCGACGATCCAGTTGCTGAGTGGCCTTCAGGCACAAGCTGGACTGACTGGGACAAGTGCCGGAGATAGAGCGGAATGGCATAAAACCGAGCGTGGTCAGAGAAACTGACCAAAAATGAACGTGAGTTTTGAATAAAACAGAGTAGTTTGAAAAGCAATCCCACCCATGGTTGAAAAAAGAGATTGCAAAAAGGGATGCCTCTTATGCGAATGAGCGGCTAATGAACACGAAGGGGGAGAGGGGAGGAAGTAAACTGAAAGTGTTTTGAGAGACTTATCTGAATCGCGAAGTCATTTGGCAAGTTTTCTGAGTTGTGTGGAAGTGGCAGAAACTGTAAACAAAATAGGAAAGATGGTGGCCCAGCAAAGAAAGTTTAAAACGAAGCCGGGCAGTCAGAGTCCGAGACCGGAAGAGGGAGCAGATGTCCTCAAACTCCTGGCGGATATGCTCAAGCCGGTGATGGAACAACTCAATGGTATTAACCAGCAATTGACTGTGATGAATAAAAACTTTGCAGCACAGCAGCTTCAGCTGAATGAAAGAGAGAAAAAAGTGGAGCAGGCAAACGAGAAAATTAAAGAGAGAGTCACCACAAGCAAGAAGTTGAAAAAAAGGAGGGGAGATGTGGAAA
>NW_015175094.1:0-12154 GCF_001447785.1 Gekko japonicus | reverse complement strand
GGAAAATGGCCTTTTGAAGCGAAGAACAAGAAGATGATCAGAGATTTCTCTCATAACAACTAATAAAATAACATATAAATAGTGAATTGTTATAAGCAAGAACTCTACAAGTATATTGTGATATTAACACTTATAGTACTAACATTTTTACTAACAGTGAAAAGATCTCCTCCTCTTGGGGTTTTAGTTTAGTGTGGTTTGCTTTTCTTTATCCTTAGTTGTAGTCCCTTTCTAATATTTCTTTATTGGTTTTGTAGTATTTGCAAAATAAAAAATATCCCTCTGGGGATTCTTTTTTTTAAAAAAAGAGTACTTGTTAATGGTGATTATATATCTGAAAAGTTCTTACTTCATAGGAAAATGTGTCAAGATTCTACGGAAAACCCAGACTTCTCCATTCAGCTCTGTATTACTTAAAGAGCAATCACAGCACATTAATCATCCAGAAAAAAAAATTGGAAGAACACTTTGGATACCACAGGAACTCTGGCAGAAAGTTATCAGGTGTTGAGTAATAATGTGTTTTTAAGGTTAGGGGGATAGACTACCATTCTTTTTCAGATCAGACAGTTTTTAATGAAGTATAATAATGAAGACAGTTTAATGAAGTATAATAATTGTTTTTGGGAGTTGCACTCTCCAGAACATTCCACACGCTCCCAAATCAGTTGGCTCCCTGATGTGTCACTCAGGATGTCTCCCTATCCACTTGCTCCATTGCCTGAGTCCCACCCACAGAAGCGGCGCCAGACACAAATTCCCTCAGAAGACAATTGCTTCCCTTCCCTAAAGGGCCTCGCATTTGCTACAATGCGGCAGCAGCAGAGGCAGCCTGGTTTCCCTATGCCTGGCCCTGGCGGGGTCTCCCCAAGGCGGCGGGTGGGAGGCAACCCCGCTCGGTCTGGGGAGACAAACACTCCAAGTGCACCGGCTGCCCCAGCTCAAGCAGGCCTCGGCAGAGCGGCAGAAGCTCAGCAGCCGGTGACATGCGTCTGGGAAGTTCCGGCTGGAAAGAGAGAGACAGCGGCAGTGCTGTCAGGGGTGGAAGAGCACCAGATTCCATGCCAGGTGACACCACTCGCCTGTTTGCCGTGACTCACTCTGACAAGGCAGAGCCCAGCTGGAGGCAGTGGTGGCAGCTCCACTGGCCTGCTGCAGGCGGGAGGATCCTGTGCGTCATCCCCAGGTGCCTCCTGCCTCACCCGGGGGTAAGTGAGCCCAAAAAAGAAATCTTCCCCATCTCCCCACACCCCAGGCTAGCTGCGCCTTCTGCCCCACAGTGGGAGGGAGGCAGGAAGAAACCGGCTGGCTGGCAATTTTACAATGGGCTTGGCTGCTAGTTTTAATATAAAACAACAGATTTTGAACATAAGAAAAGCCAATGTTGGATCAGGCCAATGGCTCATCCAGTCAAACAGTGGCCAAAAATACAAGGTGTCATGAGGAGGTCCACCAGTGGGGGCAGAACACTAGAGGCCCTAATTTTGATTTTATGATCAGTGCTCCCCAGTTACCTTTAATCAATAATTTTTTTAAAAAAATAATTGCAACATCTAGACAGAGAAGAAATACAAAATATAACAACAAATCATTAACTATAAAAGGCTTCCAAACATCTAAAAATATGTCCATGTGCAGTTGCCATCTGTATGCCATCCATTCAAATATTGATAAGGTTGTAAGGTCCTCAGTCCATTGGATTATGGGAGGCAGGCATTTGTCTTACCAGTGTTGTAACATTAAGGGCATGGAAGATATATTTTCATCGACCGTCAGCCTCCAGCAGACACGTAAATGGCTTAAAAGTACATAAACATCTTCAAAGATATTCTAATACAAAATTGGTATGAGTAATTACTTTCTCCCAAAAAGACTGAATAACTGGACAGAACTGTGCATAGTCAGCCAGACAACTGAAGTTGGCTTCAAAGAGGAGTTTGCATGGGAATTGCAAATGTGAGATTTCAAAGGTTGCCTTACTGGGTACTGTAGGTCCTGTACCACTCTCCTCCTGACTGCCCTTGCCAAAAGCAGCTGTTTAAATGGCCACTAGTTTATCAATGGATCACCCTGAGACACCTTTGCTTGTTCAGTCTCTCGCCTTGTCATGGAGAATTGTGTGGTTGCAGGGCTCCAGTCTTCTTCAGCTGGAGATGAGTCCACATGTATCCACAGTACCACAGCTGTCTTTGGAAATGTATGTGTCTGTCAGGCTTCCTAAGGACTATTTTAAAAGGTGGTGTGGACAAACTGACACTACTTGGAGGAAATCCCACCTCCTCTCCACCTGCCTCCTACCTCTCAGTCACTGTACCCACCCATCCATTAATGATGCCTCAGCTGCCCTTTTATAACTTCCCTCTGGTTTCTAGTCAGTCAGAAGAGAGAAGCTGTGGGAAGAAGCAGTGCCCAAGCTCTGTGTATATGTGTGTGTGTGGGGGGAAGCAGTTAGAAGCTGGAGATAATGGTTTTAAAGGACAGTGGAACCCACAGCTACAGAGTTTGGGGGTGAAAATCATCCTTCTCTCCAACTTGCAAAGTTTTGCAATTGCAGGCTTGGATGGCCTTTTAAAAGTTCCTTCTGTTATTTAGCCCTTCATACTGCAGGAAAAATAGCATTGGAGATGGGTGAGAGGCAGTGAGGAAACCTCCCCAATCCAAATTCTAGTTCTGCTGTTGCTTCCTCCCCTCTTCCCCCACCCATTATCTCTCTGTGTGTGTCTCTCTCTGTGTGTCTCTCTCACTCTTAGCCAGTCAGTCTTTCTTGAGCTGGTAGAGGGGAAGAAGCAGTTAGAAGCCCCCTCCCCCGAGAAAGTTTTAACAGGACAGTGAAGCCCACAGCAAAATAGGTAGGGGAGAGAAGCTCAGGTGTACTTTTAAAACATCCCCCTGCAATTTAGCGATTCATACTGCAGGACTCATCCTCCCCAATCCCATCTCCAGTTCTGCTTTTGCTCCCTTCCCTCTTCACCCACTCATCATCTCTCTATGTCTCTCTGGTTATCAACCAGTCTATCTTTTACAGTCAATGCAGCAGGGCCTGAGCTAAATCCCTGTGGTAACCATTTCAAAGGGTATGGGGGGGGGATTCCACACTGTGTTTTTTTAACATTTTGGATTTTCTTTAGTCCCATGGAGTCCCCTGAGTCTGTAGAAAAACTTGTTGTGGGAGAGTATGCCCTCTGTTTATGGAAATAAGTATCTGCAGGCTGAGATAACTGTTGCGAAATAGATATATAGATGATGTGTGTTACATCATATGCCATATTTTGAAGAAACCCCCCCAATAAAAATGGGCCTGATTCTACTGGGTTCATTAGGACCTAGCTGGGGATCAGATAAATAGTGTATGGTTGGTGTTTTGTATTATTTTGTGATGGAGGACACTCTGAGGCATCTAAAGATGGGAAAGGCACCCAAACCAGCCATTCACAGCTGAGTGATTCCAGGAGCTGGGGGCATTACATCTTGAACTCTCAGACTGTACAATGTATAGAAAAGGAGCTGATGGGAAACCTCAATGCACAACTTTTAGTTGTTTTTTATGTCTTTGTATTTTAGTTCTAGTTTTAATTGTTTTTACGATGTGTGTGTTTTGCAGGGTTGGTTTTAGTTTTATTATGTATGTTTTAATTTGTTAGCTGCCTTGGTGGCCCTTTTGAGGGCAGACGGGTAGGATATAATTTTAAAAAAGAAAGATAAATGTGGTAAGAAATATTGAAAGATGGAAGTGTTTGGGTTTAAAATGAACAAAATAGCTTATGAAATCCACATATGTATATCTGCCTCTGCTCTTGCTAGCAAAACTGGCTTGGATTGTGCAAATGCTGACAAACCAAACTAGGCAGTGCTTTAGCAAAACTACACTAAGTGGGGAGGGTGAGTTCAATCAATTGTGCAGTTCAGAATGTAATTAATAAACTTTAGTTTAAAACTTTAGTTTTTGACATTGAGTAAATTCTCTTTTACATATAACCCATGATGTTATTTGATTCATATTTTTGTTTCATTTCATTCCTTTCATTTGTAACTGACCATGCCCACCAGCTTGGCATCATCTGTGGATCTCATTGATACACTGCTATTTCCACTTTAGTTGAACAAACAGCTCTGCCTCCTCAAGATATCTCTTCAAGAACAGCAGGCTCAGTGCAGCTCAACAAAAAGTTGTATTATTTAGCAAACTTTTAATAATCAATTTTACAACCCTGTTATGTAAAGGGGAATTTTCACATGTTATTAACTTTTCTAAAATCTAATAAATTAAATGAAACCCAGATATCATCTTGAAAATGTCTCTGCCAGTGCCCACTTGGACTAAACTCCTGATGCTTTCATCAACAATATCTTCCCCATCTTTATTTTCTACAGTTCCGTTTTTCATTAAAGCAAAATTGAGGGGTTTGTAGCTTTCTATGATACTATTGATGATAGAACATTTTTGCAGGTCATTAATTCATAGGGTTGCAATAAGTCAGAAATGATTTGATTGCACTACACACACACACACACACACAATTTCTCTTCTCTTTTAATGTATAATGCTTGGATATTAACCTCCATCCCAGAACAAACAGCTGTATTAAAATTCTTCCCTGCAAATTCATTTGCCAGCCTTTTAATATTGTTGAGTTGAAATTACCTCTCCCCCCCGAGTCTTATGATCACTCAAGCTGAATACACACAAGCTTTGAATTCATTTCAAACTCAGGTGAAGTGAGTCCCATAATTCCAGTAATTTGCATCAAGCATTCTGCTGTCTGAAAGGTCTATAGCTGCCAAGCAGCTCAGTTGGCATCCGAGATCTAGCTAAGTGGTGAATCATCTTGCAAGCAGGAATTAAACCATCCAAGCATATGGTTATGGTATGTAGTCACAGCCAAGTGATCATGTATGTACATCACTTTTGCATGTTGAAGATAGCAGTCTCCTCAGCCAGGTTAACTGAGAGTCCATCAAATCTTTTCATGCATAAGACTAAGGAAGCATGACTTTCCATATGCTGCATCTCACTAATATCTATTTCCAACTTCACAGCATGTACCTTGAGAAGGGTATAAATAAGAATTTTATAAAGGTGTGCAGTTTCTTTTAAATGAGACTATAAATGCCAAAGTTGTGCTTATATTTAAATAAATAAACAAACTAGTAATGATTTAATTTTGTAAATGAGATGTAGACTCTGTTTTAAGAATTTCTGCAAGATAATAGTTGCTTAAGTCTTTAGTACAATAAACACAGAATGAAACTAAAGTTAAAATATTTTATTATGTTTTTTATAGTTACATTTCACAGGTGAAGGAGAATGAATGTTTTTCACTATAAATCTAATGTCCACTCCACAGTCACAGTGCTGGTGACTAAAAGCATCTTCCTAAACTAAATCACAAGTCTCATGAGGGTTACAGTGGTGCTGAATTTTCATGAAGTTTCATAGTTGCTGTTTCATGGGATCCCATTAAAATAAATAAATAAATAAATAAATAAATCACTTTCTACTCTTTCACAGATGTTTCAGCCATTGTTGCAGTTGTGGTAAGGGAAGCCTGTATTTCTGCCAGCTGATCTCTTACCGGTTGCATGATCAGTAGGGAGTGTTCCATCAGACGTCTCTCCATATTTTCCATCACGTTTTCCATCTTTTTAGATAGATCTACTATCGTTTTCGCGTCTCCTACCATTTTTATTTCCCCTGCGCCGGGAGCTCCGCTGTCTGTGTGCTCTCCTTTCGGTTTAAAAAACTCTTTTGCCATTTTACTTGTATGTGTGGATGCACTTGAATTTGGTCTATTATTTTTGCCCATTACCTGAATCCAAAATCAATTTTTAAAGTTGATATGTTATGAAACTGAGGGAAGGAAGGTGGAGCTGCGAGATTAGGCGACCTCCATATTTTCTGTTCAAAACGGAAAGTATTTCTTTAGAGTTTGATCCCAAACAATATTCCCTCTAAGCTGTGGAGTCTTGTGAGCAAAAAATGTACTTTGTGAGCTACTGGCCTTAAAGTTGTGAGCAAGCAATTTGGCTACTGCATAAATTAACTTGCTCTGGAGCTATCCTTCCTGAACTAAGACAAATATGTGTGAGCCGGAGGCTAAACAACTGTGAGCTAGCTCAAACTAACTCAGCTTAGAGGGAACACTGATCCCAACCAGCCAAGGATCACAGTGGATGTCAGAATGACATGGTGTCATGCAATATATCAAGTTTAGTGACATAGTTTGATTAGGAACTAGTTTTGGCGATTCAAGCTTATTTCCAAAAAAGTCTGTTTTCTCCCCATCATGGCCCAATTCCTAAATTTGGATCCCTTCATCAGGAGTGCAATTGTCTCTGAACCCTTCCCCACTTCTTCATGAGACCTTTGGGAGCCCTTCATGAGCTCTATTGGATAACTCAGATATTCCCCATATGATTCTCTTCTGATATGTATTGTTGTTCTTTTGTTCTACATTCAAGGAGATCTGGCTACTGTGGCACTTTGTGTACATGTAAAGACTAAAGTGCTCAGGTACAGCTCCATTTCCCAGGTGTCGGGGGGCTGGGACATTGCCATGGCATTATTCAAGGCACTTCCTTCCCTGTTGGTAGTTAATATTCAGCACTCAGATCAGCAGGATCTAAGTGACAGCTGACAAGCTGCAGATATCAGGTTCTAACTGGTTCTGACCAGATATGGTGTGAGGTCAGTAATTATGACTCAGCATGAAGCTGATTGAGATATATATATATATGGACATGTACTAGCTCTGTATCCTTCTTCTTGTATTATGGTGTATGGCGGAGCGCTTTGTCAGTGGAGTGTACATATTATTAATAAATCTGTATATAGTGTACCACTGGACTTTGTAAGTGTGGTGCTATATAGAACCTCCACTGCAGTGAATGCTGGTGAGTGCTGGAGTGGCTGGAAAAGTCCTGGTGGCTGGTGTTGCTGAAAGAGTGCCTCAGACGTGCTGCACAACAATCACCCTCACTAGAAAGGCAGAAGGTATGTGGGAAATTTAGTAGAGACAATTTCTTTGGCTCAATTTGGATTGAGGAGCTGCAGTTCAAATTTGAATCAGGTAATTTAAAATTCTCAATTACATCATGAAATACATTTGGCTACATGATTGTTAAGTATGAGACTCAACACAGCTTTTCCAAAACAGTGATTCAGCTTTATTGAATAGGTGAAGAATGAACACAAACATATGGAGCAACAGGCTCCCTTTTAAACTGTAAACTGCTTCTGTAACCACACCCATGTGTCAAATAACAACCAATTATTGAACAGAGATAAAGACCAATCAACTATGTTCCCTCCAGAACCTTTCCTGTGTTGTGGTTGGGTGAGCTGTTTTTAGTACCCAATCAGAATGTGTACTTGAGGATACTGGAGAGAGATAGAGCTTTTAGACCAAGCTCAACAGTATGTAAAGCAATACACAACAATGATGATGTTGGTGAAGGCAAACAAAGCTTTTCCACTGCCCTTATTCTGAAGAGAGAAATGAATGCACTTCTGTTGCCTAGACAACTAGACTGTGCATGTGCCAGCCTTTTAGTATTTCTAAATTGAAATTATTTCTATTTTCCCTTCCATTCTACCAGTTATTCAAGCAGAGTACCTACAAAAATTCAATTTCATTACAAGCTTGAGTGAATGAATCCCATATTTCCACTATTTTGCTCAATGTTTCTGTCATTTGAAGGGCCTAAGACTGCCAAGAGCTCAGCTGTTACCCTGTGCTGCTATACTACACTATCTTCTAATATATATTTTACCTCACCATTCCAACAAGGAACACATTAGTATACTTCTCCTTCCCTCACAACAATCCTATGAGGTAGCGTAGGCTGAGTATGACTGACACAAGGTCACACAAGGTGCCTAGTAGTTAGAATATCTGAACCAGGGTGTCCCCGATTTTGGTCCAATTACACAACAGTGCTACACTATCATTGCCCACCAACTGTGAACACCAATATTTCACCCCAATATAATTATATTTTTGACATACTTGTTCATGACCATTTCAGGCAGAATGTGGACAGGGATATTTATTCATATCCCATCAGCTTTTTGTACCACCTGTCCACTGACACCTACCTTTTTTGTACTCTTTTAGATTTGCCACCTCCCCCCCTCCACAAATCAGTGACAGGACATGTGTTTTGTATGATACTGAAATGTCCATGAAACACATTCCTCATTTGATATTAGCATTAGATCTGATTTTTCACTTGACAACTCATTCACTGAGATGATTATATAACCATTCAATCTGTGGCTGGCAGACAACAAGGGATGTGGGGGACTTACCTTTATGGAATTACACTGACACCATGATGCCACTTCTGTCATGTCTAGGTAGTGAAACCATCATGCTGGGTAACACTGGCATTCACCCAAAACTCTACAGTGTAACCTGAGAGTTTGAGGAAAATGCTAGAGCATCACCTGCACAACTTCCTGGTCATGACATTAGTGATGTCATGGTATCAGCATAAACCCTATTCCACACACACATATATACACAGTTCCCCAGAATTTTTGCCAGTTGCCTAGCTGAATAGAAGTGAGCAGTGGGGCTAGAGGATGAGAGATCTTCTGATGGGGAGATCTCATATCTCTACTGGCCACACAATCTGCACTATGGGATTCTTGCTTCTGGTGAAGGGCTGGCTTGACCACATAAGCCACCGAAGCAGTTGCCTAGAGCATGGGTATTTCAGGCAAGCCCACTCCATCCTGAGCTGATTTTCCTTGCACTGAGGTTGGGCCCTCATCATTCTCTCATGAATGCTGAATGCAGCTGCATGATGTCCAACAAGAGGGAGGGAGGTGCTCTGCTCCAGGCTGCACCATCCTGCATGCACTCACAAAACAAACCAGCTGACTCTGAGGAAAGAGGAACTGCACAGGGATGCGCAGCCACCCTCACATCCTTGTTGGCTCTCAGCTCCTGCAGTTTCATTTCTAGTATGAGAAACACAGGGGGTGCATGCAAGATAAAGAGGGCCCTACCCCTACCTGCCAGGACAGGTCTTTGCACTCCTCCCTTCCTGCAACTTTTAAGCTCCCAGGCTTTCAGTTTCAAAAACTCACATGGGTTTCACTTCATTTTCTAGGTTTGAAAAGCATAGATCTTAAAGAAGTTATTTTAGTAATATTTACTAAAATGAAAGAGATTCACTTCTAAGTAAACATGCCACTGTTGCTCTTTTGTGCATGCATGCATGTGAAGTGCTGTCGAGTTGCGTCTAACTTATGGAGACCCAAGAAATTAATAAACTTCAAAAGGTCACATCATTGACAGCCTTGTTCAGGTCTTGCAAACTGAGGGTGATTTCCCACAATCGCTGCTCCGCGCTCACTCCTACCTTTTGCCCCGATGGTACGTGTCAATTTCACACAAGCTGCTGCGCAGCCACATTTTGCCCCGCAGCTTTGTGCGATTTTCCCCGCGTCTACTCAATCCTCAAAAAACAGGATTGAGTAGATGTGGGGAAAATTGCACAAAGCTGCAGGGCAAAATGTGGTCACACAGCAGCTTGTGTGAAATTGACACGTACCATCGGGCCAAAGAGAAGAGTGAGCGCGGAGCAGCGCTTGTGGGAAATCACCCAGAGAGTAATAGCTTCCTTGATTGAGTCAATCCATCTCATGTTGGGCCTTCCTCTTTTTCTGCTGCCTTCAACTTTTCCTAGCATTATAGTCTTTTACAGTGATTCTTATCTTCTCATAATATGAGCAAAGTACAATAGCTCAGTTTGGTCATTTTAGCTTCTAGGAAGAGTTCAGGCTTGATTTGATCCAGAATGCACTTATTTGTATTTTTTGGACAAATTATTTTGGGAGGACCACAGTATCCATAAAATTATCCTACAATGCTACATTTCAAATGAATACACTTTATTCCTGTCAGCTTTCTTCATAGTCCAGCTTTCACAACCATATGTGTTTAGATGCACTTTATTATATCATGCCGCCAATGATACATTAATGGTTTTAAATTGATTATGTGTTTTATATTGAAATGTATAATGTTTTAGTGGTTTTATGTAAGCCGCCCTGAGCTGCTACGGCAGAGAGGGTGGGGTAGAAGTTAAACTAATAAATAAATAATAGGAAATACTATGGTATGAATTATCTTTATCTTGGTTGTTAGTGACACTTCCGTATACTTAAAAATCTTCTAGCTCCTTCATTGCCCTTGCCAGTCTTATTCCCCTTCTGATTTCTTGGGTGCAGTCCCCCTTTTGGTTGACGATGGAGCCAAGCAATAGAAATATTGAACAATTTCCATTTCTTTATCATCAACTTTATAGTTGTATAGTTCTTCAGTACTCATGATTTTTGTCTTCTTCAGCTGTAATCCTGCTGTGGCACTTCTTTGCTTTAACCTTCAGCAGTAATACAAGCCGCAAGGGTAGACCATAAAAAAAATCACAAATTTCACAAGTTACCAGTAGACATCAGTCTATTGCAACATAATTGCAGTCAATCGATTAATGAAATAGAATTGGTGGTCACAGTTCAAAAACAAGTTGCAATACAAAGCATTTAATGATAAGATATAACAATTTAAGTAGAAAAATCCAACAAGAGACTCCACTACATCTTTTCAGTATAATAGTGTCCAAAAGACCTCAAAGTCCACAAACAAGGCAGAGGATGTCGCATAACACAAAGAAACTTCTGCAGCCAAAAACGTCCTTCCTAGGTATGCCAGACGTTTCAAAGCATTCTTCCTCAATTATACGGCTGAAAAATAGAACTACAATAAAACAATACAACAATATAACAATGAAACACCAAAGAGAGATTCAAAATACAAACATCCCAGTGCATTTATGTGAAAACCACCTTATGCAGTAACATTTTACACTCACCCTGATTTCCATAATAATCTAGGCACAGCTCATGTCTCAAATGGAATCTGTGGTTCTCAAAGATCACAAACCTCCTGCTGTTAATAAGTGCTTCATTCACAAGCTACTGCAATTGCTGCTTGAATCCTTAAAGGAAAAGTACCTAAATATAGGCTAAATTATAGATTTCTTCTCAGATGGTATTGAAGTTTTAAACACAAAAACAAGTCAAGCTTCTCCCCATACTGTATATCATCTATTTATATTTTGTAAAAGACCCAAATCTTATGCTTGTTATCCTGCCAACCAATCTTATTATTTAAAGGGAAACCACCTGATTTTGGGCTGTAAAATTCAAACCCTATATATCCTGCTGTAATTGTAATTTTAAATTCAAGAATAAGCTATTTCAAAAATGGATACCTTATAAAGAAAATTATATGTATCAACTGAATATGTTGTCTGCTGATCTTATCCTTAAAGGACAGGCATCTAGATGTAAGCTGAAAAATCAAGACTGATTCATGCCAACTGGTGTCAAGGTGTTCAATTCAAAATTGAATCTTGCCTCTTTCTGTAATAAAATTTGGTTAATATTTTGTCTATTATGTGCTTTGTTCTTATATACATACAATACAAAAAACCTCATTTCTTCTGCTGAATGTCCTGCCTGTTGGTAGTGTTCCATCACTGGAACTAAGCTGATTAGATTAGAAATGCAAAATCTGTGTTCCAACACACGTGTCCTAATTGATCTGGTGGATGTACCCACATATTGGCATCCACACAGGCAGATGGAAAGATAGACAATGTTTTTAGTAGAACATGTGGAAAACCTAGAACAACTAACACATGCACCCTGAATCTGGTTCTCAAAGGTTTCTCCTTCTATCATAAATTTACACCCTGCACATCTGCAGCACCTGTGAAATCCGCTTGTAGGTTTAGGGGTTTCATCACTTAAAATCACGATGTCTGCTTTAACTAAAAGGTTTCTGAAGTTATGGTCCCTCCTGAAACCAATGTGTGGTGGTCTATCACAGCCAGGTAAGTATGTTACAATGTGCCAGTTTTTGTCAATGGCCTGCTTTATACAGCTAGCTAGTCCAGAATATTGAAAAGCACACAAAATCCCCTGTCTGTCTTGTCTAAGCTTGTATTGTAACAACTGTTGTCTATTTATTTCATCAACTTTGTTTCTAGCTCTTTTAATAATATTGCCAGGATAGCCCCTTATAGAGAATGATTTTTCAGTTTGGTCAGGTTCCATTCTATAATTACTATCTAAGGTTGA
>NW_015175093.1:4281-13602 GCF_001447785.1 Gekko japonicus | reverse complement strand
TTTTTCTACAAAATGACCCCTGATGGTGACTAAAATCAGCCTCTGAATCGCAGTGCCAGGAGGCAACACCAGGGGAAGGCCTCGGCTTCTATGCCCTGTTGTTGACTACTGTGTGAGACAGGATGCTGGACTAGATGGACCACTGGTCTCATCCAGATGGGCTCTTCTTCTGTTCTTATATGATCCATAGTGATGCAGGATCTCAGGTGATATTCATAGTCCAATTGTCAAAGAGTAATTGTAAATCGCTCTGAGCCCGCAGGTGTGTAGGAAAGAGCGATCAATAAATAGAAAGTATAAATCAATAAATAAATATAATCATGTTCCTTCATGTTTGGACCCAATCTATCAAGATTTTGGCACTTTGAAGTGCTTTTGATGTCAATGGGACAGTTCAGGATGTGTTTTAGTCTCTCTCGCTGACACAAATCAGGACTTCAATGCTTTGGCGGAATTTTGTCTGTTCTGTGGGACTTTGAGGGTCCAAGTTCACTCAAAATAAGGAAAAAGAAGAAGAAGAGGAGGAGGAGGAGATTGGATTTATACCTTCCACTCAGAGGCTGAGTTCAGATGGGCAGTTTTCCCCGATATAGGTTTGTGTGAGGAACGTTTCACAACCGGATTAAGCTCACACAGGCACATCTGTCCGGTGTTCCCCAGCTGTACTCAACCCATCTTCGCTCCAGATACCTGGTGAGAGCCAGCCCGGATTTTAAAGATCACTGGTGAAAGGTGTAGCAAACCCTGGAAAGCATGGATCCATCCCGCACCAACAAAGTGTGAACACCAAAAGCCGCATCTTTCTTGTGCGCTGATGCACTCATGCTCATAAGCACACATCTCCAGATTACAAAAAAAAGAAAGCCATGCCTTACAGCCGTTGCCTCCGGGCCACGCGTGTGAAAACTCCCTTGCGCCTCCTCCCGGTATGCTCCCGCATCAGTCTCTGCAGTGCGAATGGGAAAACCTAGAACAGTTTGTTCCTGGTCTTTTTTGCCACGACTCCCTCCCACTTCAAACTGCCTTTCTGAACTCAACCAGAGTCTCAAAGCAGCTTACCATCTCCTTTCCTTTCCCCTCCCCACAACAGACACCCTATAAGGTAGGTGGGGCTGAGAGAGCCTTTTCAAGGATTGCTCTTGAGAGACCAACTCTGGGAGAATTTGAGACTGACCCAAGGTCACACCAGCAATTGCATGTGGAGGAGTGGGGAGTCTGTGCTCCTAACGACAACAACCAACTGGCTCTCGTTGTTTAATTTGTTTAGAGGGCTTGAGAGGGACTGATGGTCTAGTCAGGCTTTCGGTGACACAATCCAAGCATGGCGGGATTACAGTCTACGAACAGGCATGCCGGTCCAGAAGAAATAATCCTTCTATCTCATGCTAGTCCCAACCCCCCTTCAAAAATGATTCACTGTACAAAACACCAGACGTATGGCACTGATGTATTCCCCTATTTGATTCTGGTGCAAAAGGGACAGTTGTCTAATTCAAGACATATGACAATAAGAGGAAAAGTTTGTCTTGGCCCAACTGACCAGTAGCCTCTTACTGGAAAATGCACAGACACAGATCTCTAGTGAGGTACAGCAATGAATTAATATTCAATTCTGTTGATCAGTGGATTGTACAACACAACCCACGTGACTAGTTGGGTGAGAATATTAAAGATCAATATTAGATCAATATTAATCTATAAAGGGTTATTATAGAGATCTTAAACAGAAGAAAACTTGTTTTTGATTATTATTATTATTATAGATTGAAGTGAATATGTAATTTCAAGATACATGCATAGATTTATAGAATAGAAATATAAAAGGTTAGATCGTAAAATATAGGTTAATAATAATAAAAACCACGTATTGAGTGAAAATTGGTTAATAGATATATGTATTAGGATGACAAGAGGTTTGATGAAGCTACTATTGCTCTCATGTATATTTGTTTGTCTTTTTTGTCTGGAAGTGTGTTAAAAATAATAACATTTATTTTAAAAAAAGAATATTAAAGATCTGAGAGGATGTCTTAACAGATGTGATGCCACAATTTCAGACATCGGCAGATTAAAAGAAGCCACCTCCTAATAATATAGCTGCTTTGTGGGGGAGAAAAACCACAATATAAGCAATACTATTAAAAAGCTGTCCAGACATGAATCAAATTGATCTACTGATTGCTTGTATAAAGGAACCAACAATTTTATCCTTTTCTGAAATGGAACAGAATGCCGGAGTGGCTCCGACTTCAATATTACCAAATTAGCGGCCTAATTGCATCCAGATAATGTCAGATGGGCAATTTTTTTAGTCTTTTAAGTTAAAAAAATATTATTATTAGATCAGTTTGAGGGGGTAGCTGTGTTGGTCCGCAGTAGAGCAGCTGCATTCGAGTCCAGCAGCACCTCCAAGATCCACAAGATATTGGGGATATAAGTTCTCAAGAGTCCTCGCTCCATTGGGAACCAGTTTGGTGTAGTGGTCAGGAGCACAGACACCAATCTGGGAGAACCGGGTTTGATCCTCCATGCCTCCACATGCAGCTGCTGGTGTGACCTTGGGTCAGTCCCGAGTTGTCTCAGAGCTGTTCTCTCAAGGGCAGTTCTGGAAAGAGCTCTCTCAGCCCCACCTACCTCACAGGGTGTCTGTTGTTGGGAGGGGAAAGGAAAGGAGATTGTAAGCCGCTCTGAGACTCTGAATGAAGGGCAGGGTATAAATCCAATCTCTTCTTCTTCATTTGTCCAATAAAAATCCCTCTTAAGTCTTAAGAAAGGGCAGGTCAGAAGAGAGATCTCTGAGTCTTTATACACCCCTCAGAAAGTGGGAGGGATGTTGAGAAGAAGGAAGTCTGGATGCAAAACTATAATGAATCAGAGTGATTCAGTCAGAGGGGAAATCCGGGGGGTGGGGTGTGTGGAGAGAAAATTATCATCTGTAGTGAGATAAGACTCCTGTGTCCCTATTTAGCCCTGGGTGATCCATGTTTCTGAACTTGTGAATGAACTCAAGTCCAGCAATCTCACATAATCTTCCCCTGAAGCTTCTCTGTTTGACAACTGCCACTCTTAGGTCAGAAGTTGAATGGCCTGGAAGATTAGGTGGTTTTTGAATGTTGTGGTTTTTTAACGTCGGATATACATCCATTTATTCTTTTGCATGGGGACTGACCTGTTTGTCCGATATAGAGAGTGGAAGGCCATTGCTAAGATTCGAAAGCAGAAGTCTAGTTTACAAACATAGATGGGGAGAGGACTCATTAAACGGACATCCCAGCCAGCAACTGGTTTAAATTACATATAAGCATTTTGAAATTGTCTGTGCATATAGGAATAACAGGAAATGCTTTGAAAGTTATATACAGATTCTCCCGACAGATTGCAAGAACGATGCTTCCAAAATTTGTTGGCGATGCGAGAAACAGACTGGTTTGTTGTTTCACGCTCAACGACAATGCTCGTATTGCTAAAACATTCTGGTGAAAAATATTTATGATCTAAGACAATATGGTAAAGGATTATATTCTAAAATTGCTGTTTTAGAATATCCCCACCCCACCCCAGGAAGGAAAAAATTAGATTCTACATCTCATTAACACCTATAACACTTTCACAGATACCGTTACCACAGTACTGGGAAAAGGATATTTACTCAGTAGAGAGACATGGTTACTTAAGACATGATTTGCCCAGACAAATAAATAAGCCACATACTTAAAAAAAAACATACAACTTTGGGATGTGTGTACTGAATTTGTCTAACCCTCATTAATATCCAGTCCTCACGGCAGGCACTCTACCCCTACACACATCAAATCCAGAATTGGAGTGCTGTACATTGTTCCATGCCACACCAAAACTCCTGTTCCAGGCTAACTGGAATCCTAAACATCAACTCTCTCATTAAAGATCATAGAATCATAGAGTTTGACGGGGCCATACAGACCATCTAGTCCAATCTCCTACCCAATGAAGGACCAGCCTAAAGCATCTCTGACCAATATTCGTCCAGCCTCTTCTTGAAAGCTGTCAGTGAAGGGGAGCTAACCACCTCTCTAGGTAGCTAATTCCACCTTTGAACCACTCTGACCATGAAAAAAGTTTTTCCTAATATCCAGTAGATACCTTCCTGCATGTAATTTAAACCAGTTGCTTCAGGACCTATCCTCTGCTGCCAACTGGAACAGCTCCTTGCCCTCCTCTAAATGACAGCCTTTCAAATATTTAAAGAGAGCAATCATGTCTCCCCTCAATCTCCACTTCTCCAAACTAAACATTCCCACAGCCCTTAGCCTTTCCTTGTAGGGCTCAGTCTCCAGACCCCTGATCATCCTCATCTCTCTCTTCTGCATCCTCTCGATTTTGTCCAAGTGAGGCCTCCAGAACTTCGCACAGTACTCAAGGTGCAGCCTGACCAAGGCAGTATACAGAGGGGCTATGACCTCCTGCGATTTCAATGCAATGGCCCTTTAAAAAAACTCAAGACTGAATTTGCCTTTTTTTTTACCACTGCATCACACTGACTGCTCATATTTAGTTTACAGTCCACTCTTACCCCAAGATCTCTTTTGCATGCACTGCTTCCCAGAAACGTATCCCCCATCCAGTATTTGTGCTTGACATTTTTGTGGCCCAGATGTAATACTGTGCATTTATATTTGTTGAACTGCATCCTATTTGCAACTGCCCACTTCTCCAGAGTATTCAGGTCTTGTTAAATTTTAACTCTGTCTTCTTCAGTGTTTGCTACTCCTCCCAATATGGTATCCTCACCAAATTTAATGAGTAGCCCTCCTACCCCTTCATCCGGATAATTGATAAAAATACTGAAAAGTACCGGGCTCAAAACGGAGCCCTGCGGCACCCCACTGGACACCTCCCTCCAATCTGATGAAACGCCACTGACCGCCACTCTTTGGGTGCGGTCCTCTAACCAGTTCCCCATCCACCAAACTGTCCTATTGTCCAGCCCACAGTCTTCCAGTTTGCCCATCAGAATGTCATGGGGAACCTTATCAAAAGCTTTACTGAAATCCAGATACATGGGGAGGGGCTGAAATAATTTATTCCAGGCCTCTCCGACACCCTGAACTGGATGGCCCACTCTAGCCGACACTCATCAGATCTCAAACAATGAGCCCAGTTGTGGTGTGTTCAATCTTCACAAATGTATGCATGTCAACTCCTTGATTGAATCACCACGTGGAGCTTCGTCCTGGGCTAGGATCCTAATCCCTCAATTACAATTGGTAGCCCAGGAAGAGCCGACCCAATCACCAACCTCCAGTTCCCTGAGAGGTAACACTTGTGATTGGACCTTATCCTTACAATCTCATTGGTTGTTATTGTACAGTAGGGCGTGGCTATATTAGCAGGGAGAGTTTAAAAGAAGAACAGCTTCAGTGCTAAAGCTGTTCTGGCTATCCTAGTTGATCTGTGTTGGAGCTGAGTTACGAGTTGCTGAATAAAGCTGAATCTTTGCTGAATCACTCTCTGACTCTCTTTCCCTGAACACTCTACAGGGAGGCTTACTGACTATTTGAGAACATGTTCCACTATCTATCGGATGCCTGGCTTTATATGAGTATTAGGACTGAATTTTTCCTGTATTACTAGTCTGAAGGCTTCTGTGCTTTATGAGTGCTGTGTGAAGGGTTTTTCCTACATATACATGATTGAAATCTTCTGTACATTATCAGTACTTTATGAAGTAGTTTGAACTCTTTGAAGAAGAACCCATGAAACGAAGATCAAAATCCGGAGTCTTCGTCAACTACTTATGAATTTATGTATACTATTTATGGATTTGCACATTTTATGATGTAATCTTGCTTTACTGACATGTGTGGTCCCTTGTTATTTTTGTTAGTTTTGCTTTAGTTATCATATAATTTTCCTTTGCATGACCTTTGTGTACTCCATGGTCTGCATTATTTATACAGTGCTTGTTTGCTTTCTGCACTCTACAGGGTCACCATAAGTTGTCTGTGATTTGACAGTACTGTCCACCACCACCAGGCCTGTACCATAGATGATGATGATGATGATGATGATGATGATGATGATGATGATGATGATGATAAATTGTTTCATCAATCCATTGGTTCTGAACAGATGTACGATGAGCCACCATAGCTGAAAGGAATTTGGCTACAGCCAGAGTAATTTTTTGTTTGTTTGTTTATCTCTCAGAAGACACATCATGCTACTAGGGGTGACACAGAGGACAAACTTTCAAGAGGGATAATCAGCTCATTCCTTACTCTGAATAGATACAACAATCAAGTAGGATATGGTCTACAGTCTCTACCATGGATGTATTTTGGCCCAGAATAGAAGACTGAATAGGACAGTGTCATGGTTTTGATTGGAAACCATACAGTCTAGTGGTTAGGATTCCTCGTTTTCAACTATACAGTCTGGATTTGATTCCTGGTACCCAAACTGCCTCTGTAAGCCCCAAACAGTTCAACAGGGAGGTTCCTTTCCTGAGGGTAGTTTTCAGGAAGGTGCTCAGCCTCCCCCGGGAGCCACCCTTGCTCCTAGCACAGCAATGCCTCTGGCCCATCCCCAGCCCCCCCCCCCGGGAAATTGGAAAGTCTACACCCTTGCCTCTGTAAGCCCCAAACAGTTCAACAGGGATAATCAGCTCATTCCTTACTCTGAATAGATACAACAATCAAGTAGGATATGGTCTACAGTCTCTACCATGGATCTATTTTGGCCCAGAATAGAAGACTGAATAGGACAGTGTCATGGTTTTGAATGGAAACCATACAGTCTAGTGGTTAGGATTCCTCGTTTTCAACTATACAGTCTGGATTTGATTCCTGGTACCCAAACTGCCTCTGTAAGCCCCAAACAGTTCAACAGGGAGGTTCCTTTCCTGAGGGTAGTGGGATGTGGGTCCAAATCCTTATTCACTTACAAATCCCTGGACTACTCAATGTTACCTGATTGTATAATTCAGAGTATTAAATGGGATAGTCCCTCAGCTCCTCACAGTGGGAAAAAAAGGGAAGGATACAGAAACAATAAACACAAAGTATAGATTTCTGTATTAACATCTGTGCTGATCATGAAGGCTACTCCTCCATGAGCCATACTGAGTGTTAGTTAAGCCAAAGCTGCACTTGGTGGATTTCTTTCATTCTGTTTCCTTAAAATCAAACGTTTTATAGATTTTCTGCTAAAAGGCAAAACTCTTCGGGGTATGAGTTCCAGATGGAATGCATAATTAAGTGATGCTCATTTAAGATTCCAGGCTTCACATCAGGTAGAATAATAGTTTTGCCCATAAAAATCAGTGTGTGTGTGTGTGTGTGTGTGTGTGTGTGTGTGAAATTCTGTTCTCTGGAGTTCAAAGAGTACCTGCTGTGTCTGGCACAGAGGCAAGACTGAGGTTGTGATAATGTACTTTCTGGGATACAAATAAGAAGCAATTTAGAAGAGGGGGGAAAAATTAAGCCTCTTCCTTGTGCTTGTGGTTTGGAGGGCACGGTTAACCTATCAATCATGTCTGGCAGACCAGAGGATCTTTGGTGCATTTCCTAATTAAATAGCACAAGAGCTAGACTGTGAAAGATGTGTTGTGAATGTCTGTACACCAATGGGAAAGGCAACCTATGCACCGCGGGAATGTGTGGTTCCGAGTAGTGAAAGCCTTTTAAATTTAGAAAAAGAAAAAGAAAGAGAAAGAAAGAAGCCTGATTCTCAGAGTCCAGGCCAAAACACAAAGGCTCATTCCTGTCTTCTCTGACAGCGTGATATGTTGCAAATCAGTATTTAAATGGCCTACGGTTAGTTCCCTATTCTACAGAATTGCTCGCAGGCATTTAAATAATCACCATGGGGTGGTGGGGGGGAGGAAAAAATATGTTTTGCATCCCAATAGTGATGCTAGCATTGTTCTTCTTTTGAGAAGTATATTTAATTAGTGGGGGGAAGTGAATTTCTCTTATGCCTTAGTTTCCATTAGCCTTCATTAGTAGCACCACAGACTAATGGCTATAAATAACAGACGCACAAAACCTTTCGAACACGGAAACCTAATGAACCCATTGTACTTGAGGAAAAAAACATGCATTTTCTAAGCAAGTCTTGACAGGCTTTTAAAAAGGTATGTTTTGTCTTTCCCCCCCACTTTGCAAGGTGTCCACCATTCTTTCTAGGAAAAGGTTGTATGTGTTCCAAGGTGACAGTTGGTGCTGGAAGCAATATAATTGATCTGCTCTGAAACATATTTAATGTGACTCCAGAAAACTTGTAGGATAGGAAAAATGGGCTGGAATTGAGGGACCATCTGGGTTTACAAACAAAAATTACACAAAGAGATAAAACCTCACAGATCAAAAAGGATACATCCACTGCTGTATACCCACGGGAATTTTAAAATTGACATTGACAAGCAGTGTGGCATCATTCCCATTATTTTTGGGAAGAAGAGACCATAGGACACTTTTCAGAAGATATATATATATATTTAGACCCCGTGAACAGTTTCAAGCTGGTAGCTAAAGCCCCTTTCAGCTGGTAGCTAAAGATTTTATCTCCCTTTTCATATAAAGTGGCTTGTGTCTGGTTAGCAAAGCATGGAGCCATTCCTGAGGTAAACTGCTTTCTTCTGTTTTCACCTCTTTTTTGCACTTCTGAATTGCCATAATGTGCTGTTTAAAATATCTGCAGCCCTTTCAATAGCGCCACACTTTCCCCCCATCCCTATTCACCATGCGTCTTCCTTGAACTTTTCTTAATGTTCTACATTGAGCGGTGTAGCACTAGACCAATATAGTCTTGACCCCATTGAGATACATTGAGAAGTGCTGTATTGGCTCTGTTTGAAATGGCCAGGTCGCTTCAGAGATGGCTCATTAATGGAATGGAATTCACTGTATGAAACTTCCGTCTCTGTATCACTTTACTCAGAACTGGGCTTGCAATGGGTAACATACGGTTTAGAATGGTAAGAACATAAGAGACGCCAATGTTGGATCAGGCCAAAGGCCCATCCAGTCCTCCACTCTGTGTCACACAGTGGCCAGAAATACCAGTGCCATCAGGAGGTCCACCAGGGGGGCCAGAGATAGGAAATGGAGACACACCATATTGCTTGCTTGGTAAGAACATAAGAACATAAGAGACGCCAATGTTGGATCAGGCCAAAGGCCCATCCAGTCCAACACTCTGTGTCACACGGTGGCCAGAAATACCAGTGCCATCAGGAGGTCCACCAGGGGGGCCAGAGATAGGAAATGGAGACACACCATATTGCTTGCTTGGAGGAGGAAAGGGACTGTGACTGAATGTGGAATTTGCTGCCATAGG
>NW_015175093.1:1729-1853 GCF_001447785.1 Gekko japonicus | reverse complement strand
GAGTTTTGGAGGAACAGAATGAAAGAAAGTCTCCAGGAAAGAGGTTCCTGGAGATCTCCAGGAAACACATCTTTGACCTGGCATGACCTGGTCAGTGGGTGCAGAAACAGATATGATAAAAACT
>NW_015175093.1:0-1311 GCF_001447785.1 Gekko japonicus | reverse complement strand
ATTTTTGGGGGGGGGGGTCCTGACACTTCCAGTGGGCAGATCATACAGAGATCAGGTGGTGGCGGCGGGCTACCCTGAGAGTAGAAAAAAAGCCTTTCCAGGTGCCGAAACAAACCTAGGAGGGCAGGGCAGAGCAGCCATGTTCTGCCACAATGTTAAAATACTTTTTTAAAAAGTAAAATGTTTTTAAAAGTCTTGTACAGCACAATGGAGATCTGCAGGACTTGACCAACCAATTGAAAGTATGGTGGGCCATCAGAACCTCAACTTCGCTGTTTGTGCCACCTCTGGCACCCGTGCCATAGGTTCGCCACCACTGCCCTATGGCATCACCATAAGTCAACTGTGACCTGACTGGGGAAAAAACAAAACAAAAACAACAACTACATGTTATCACACAAAGGCTTATGGAAAGGTCCCCCCCCCCTTTCCCTTCCATGTAAGTAATTCCAGTATTGGCTATCCTGAAGTTATGGCCAAAGGTTTTGCATGTTAATCTGTAGTGGTGTCTTAAGTTTTTAGATGCTTACCAAAAGGGATGGAAGGTATCTCATTGGGCTTCTTCACACGCTTGGCCATTTTGTTACCATTTGCCTACTTTGGAGGTCTTTTCATACCTGTCAATCGCAGCATGCATATTAATTGGTTCCCTCCATAATTCTCAGCAGTAGGTGAGACAGTGCTTGCTTTTTTCTGAATCCAGACTGTTTCTTCCCATAAATGTCCTTGTTCTGTTCATGTTTAATCATTCTTGTAAGGTATCTAGGCAAATATGATTGGAGACACTATGCAGCTAAATACTTAAGATACTTCTTTACCAGTGTAATTAATAGAACTCTTTGACTGTGGTCACACTGGCAGCTTGGTGCGATATGGTGCTGCCTCTAATTGGACCAATATAAAGTGTTGCGGGGTATATCAGCCACACAGCGCACCCTGCTGCGGGTTAGCCAGGAGGACATCTCATGGTCAAGCATCCACATTACTGCAGCACCTCAGCCACAGAACGCACTGCCTGGTTGTTGTTGTTTTCAAAATCCACGTGTGCCTATGTACTCATGCACATGAATGCATGCGCATATATAGGCAAAAATTCCAAAGCACCCTCCCTAGCGGATAGAATGAATCAGCAGGTTCAGACTGCCAAACCCATTCCGCCTGTGCTCCCCTGCATTCAGACATATAACCATGTGCAATGACTGTGTGGGGAACCAAAACAAAAACAACAACACCACTTCTGATGTGTGCCTTTTCAACCTGGCTCCCAGTTGTCCTACGACGCGGTGAGTATGCCTGGGGAATGCCCGACAG
>NW_015175092.1:9484-14112 GCF_001447785.1 Gekko japonicus | reverse complement strand
GGTGGCTGGCTGGCTATGGCCGGGCACCCCCAGGAGGTTTGGGAAGGGCCTTTGGGAGAGGCTTGGGGCAGATGTGGTGTCATGTAGATGTTGCGTCTGGCTGAAACACTGCCTGTGACGTTAGCATGCCGAGGCACACTCCAAAGACTCATTCCTACTGCCCTGAAGTCTCCAGATGCACTCTGGTCACATCTGAGATGAATGTGAAGCTGACGTGTCACGTGATGTCATTTCCGCCCCCCTCTTTCCCACCGTCTGGCCAGACTCAGGTCCCACAGAAGCCTGAAATATTTTGGCAGCATTTATATTCCCTGAGGCTCATAGGTACCTGGTGTTTCTCTTCTGCCTCTCCCAGAATTTGGTAAAAAGTGGTACAGGGATTTGTTGAGTGTACACAGGGCAAGGGGGTCACAACTTGGAAGGGGTGTGTGTGAACCCGGGAACAAGCAAGCAAGCACCCTTCCTTCCTCCCTCCTTTGTCTCACTATCAGGCAGTGAAGAGATGCTGCTGAGCCGCCGTCTTTTCAGAGGCGTGGAAACGGCTGCTGCACCTCCAGTCCAGGTAGGAGAGATGAGCAGGGGGCAGCCTGGGTCCCTCCTCCTTTCTCAGGGGGGCTTTTGCTCCTGCAGTTTCTAGAAGGTGTCCGGGATAGAGATCCCCTGAACGTCGTTCCCTTTACCCACACCAAGCCAGGCATCCTGTACCTTCCCGGACTACTCCCTTCCGGTGTGCCATCTCTGCCTGCCTGGCATGATCTCTGAGGAGGGAATCTGCTTTTCCTTTCAGTGTCCCATTTCCTTGGAGGAGGTGTCCGTCCATTTCACCGAGGCGGAATGGGCCCTGCTGGATCCGGGACAAAGAGCTCTGTACAGGGAAGTCATGCTGGAGAACTACGGGAATGTGGCCTTTCTGGGTAAGGTTCTTTCAGAGGTGGCCAAGGTGCGAATTGCTGCCTTTGTGATGGGGCATGAATCAAAATATTGAATAGCAATGCATACCATGTTGAGGCCTGTCCCACTACCTGGGTAGGGGCTGTGGCTCACTGGCAGAGCATCTCCTTGGCTTGCAGAAGGTCCCCAGTTCAATTCCCCAGCATCTCCAGATAAAAGGATCAGGTAGGAGGTGATGTGAAGATCTCTGCCTGGGACCCTGGAGAGCCGCTGCTGGACTTAGTAGACAATACTGACTTGATGGACCAAGGTATAAAGAACTTTTGGTCCCTTTATAATTTTGTTCTGATTCAAAGTTTGGTTCAGGCTTCGAATGCGGCCTGTGTGTGAGTTAAACAGAGTTCGAAACGGCCTTGCTGAGAAAGAGCAAGGTGTCCATGTTCAGCACTCATAACCCCAGCTGCAGAATGGGAGCTGAGAAGCTGGTGCCGACCTTCCAGTGAGCCACATTCCTTTCAGTTAGGCCATGATTTACACCTGTGGGAAAGTGGCCGAGCCGAGCTCCCGACTGGCTTTGTTCCTTCCTCCCATGTCAGACTACTGTTGACGTCACCTGTTCAGCCATTGGTCTAACACTTTGGCTACGTGTCATCACTAAGAGACCTTATTGGCTCGTAGGCTTGGAACCACGAGGGCCCCTTTACCCATAAAGTCTGTCCTCAGCTTGAGGATGGCTACCTAAGACCTTGCCGTGTAGACATCTTCTTGCTCCCTTCGGCCATCTTGGATGCTTGCTTGCCTGGGCCATTCAGACCTGGCCTGCGGTGACTCTGGAGTAGAGCCCCTTTGGATGACTGGAACGTCCTATTTACAGTATTCTTACACCTTTGTAGAAATATATTTTAATTTACTTTTGTGGTTATTTGCTTTCACAGTCCTCAGTCTGAATCTAGAGCCTAGACTGGCTGACCAACTTCCCGTGTAACTTGTCTTTTGTGAGAAACTCCTTCTGTGAGCCTACCTCGCAGGGTGGACTTTCTGATTTAGACCCAGGATGGTTGGAAACTTTGCCCTTTGGCTTCTGAGTGTTGGGTTAGTTCTAAGGGGACGGAGGCAGCCTACTGGACTGGTGTGTGAATAGTCACACCCTGGGGTTTTCTCATTTTGTGTTGCAGCCCTGTACCAAAAAGGCTGGGCTAAGTGACCTTTGACACAGGGGTCTGATTCTGTATCAGGCAGATTCCCTTGTTCATCTGTGTGTACTTTCCCAGGGGCCACTGAGGCCAGTGTTGTGGCCATCACCCAAGTCAGAGAAGGTGTCCTGGCCTGAGGCAAAGGGGGTGAGAGGCCCTCAGAAAGACTCTGGGAGGGGCCGGATCCTCATTTCTCTGTTGCCATCCTTTACAACACACCCTTCCCCTTGGATGGGACTACAAATATCTGCTGTCACTGTGATCTGGAAACGATCCTGTCAAGAACTGAAGCCTGGGTTCGCTTTGTACCTGAGCAGAAACAAGTTCAGTGGGTTCACGAGGAATGTACACAGAAGTAAAGCAGACCCCTTTAATATATGTGTGTGTGTGTGTGTAGATAGATAGGTTTATTAAAGATTTTAAAATGATACTTCACTAAACAGCATGGTTTCTGCAGCTCAGTAACAGAAGAACTGTATGGCCAGGGTCCGGCTTACCTAAGGGACCACCTTTCCCCATATGTTCCCCCAAGGGCACTACGGTCGGGGAGTCACCATCTCCTGGAAATTGCAGCACCGGGGAGTCACCATCTCCTGGAAATTCCAGGCCCTAGAGATATTAAATTTGCTGTTACTAGAGCCAGGGCATTTTCGGTAGCGGCTCCTACCTGGTGGAAGGAGCTCCCGGAGGAGATCCGGGCCCTGCAGGACCTTTCTCAGTTCCGCAGGGCCTGTAAGACGGAGCTCTTCCATCAGGCTTTCGAGTAGGAGCCGCCACCACTATAATTCCACCACGGATATGTATGCAGCATCGCACCACTACCACCAATATGTGGTTCTATCTGGGTGCAAGGTGACCCTGGAAGGAGAGGGGATGACAGGTTGCGGGACCAATTGCCATTGGACTAAGATCTACCCCATCTTGCGATAAATGGAGCACTGACACTTTGTTGTTGTATTATATTGTTTTACTGTTTTAGGCTGTTTTATCGGTTTTAACTCTGGCACTTGTGCCTTGTTGCTAGCCGCCCTGAGCCTTCGGGGAGGGAGGGATATAAATCCAAAAATAAATAAATAAAAAGCTAGTTGTTCTATCAGATACATGAAATACTTGGTATTTGGTGGCACGTCCTGTTGCAGCAGCAGAAGTATTCCAGCTGTAGCCTAAGTTACTCTGCAGAAAAGTATTCATCATAATGAAGCAAGAAAATATCAAGGCGCACTAGCATGGCATGAGCATAAAGTGAGCATTGCTCCCCTCTGGTCTATACCCGTATTATACTTTCTACCTCTCTAGCAGCAAGTGGTCCTTGACAGAATTTTCCAGGGGCTGTGAGCAACCTCCTAAACACCCTTCTCTCCTGCATACACAACTGGATACAGATTCGCACGATTAGCCTATTACCAGTGTTCCCTCTAAGCTGAGTGAGTGTGAGCTAGCTCACAGTTTTTTAGCCTCCAGCTCAGAGATTTTTGTCTTAACTCAGGAAGGATGGCTCCAGAACAAACTAATTTATGCAATAGCCAAATAGCTTGCTCACTACCTTATTGCCAGTAGCTCACAAAGTAGAACTTTTGCTCACAAGACTCCATAGCTTAGAGGGAACATTGCCTATTACCACATTCTGGCCTTGAAAAAGATAAGGCTCTCGGCTGCAGGGACACGCAAATCACGGACACCTGCTCTTACACAACTGGATACAGATTCGCACGATTAGCCTATTACCACATTCTGGAGTCTGGCCTTGAAAAAGATAAGGCTCTCGGCTGCAGGGACACGCAAATGACGGACACCTGCTAGTTGGATCAGGCCGCTTAATCATGTTAACCCTTGGGGGGAACGAGGGTGCTTTCTTTCACAGATCCGTTCAAACGATACTGGTCGGGATTCTGAGCTTTGATCTTGGCCATGGTTCCGTCCTTCTGGAAGAATGTTTACTCTTGAATTTCTTTCATTCTCCATGTTAGAATGATCTCTCTCTCTCTCTCTCTCTCTCTCTCTCTCTCTCTCTCTCTCTCTCTCTCTCTGTGAAAGAAGCCAGAAGTATAAGAGAGACTACGATGGAGGCAGACAACAGCCTTGCATCCAAAGAAAAGCTGGAGAGTTCCTCAAGAGGATCCCAAGAGCATATTTCCTTCTCAGATGAGCTGGCTGAGAGTGAGTATCCTTCACGGTTATGTCAAGGGAAGAGGCAAGGAATAGCCATGGGGGTATCTGATTAACTTCTGAACAACATTTGGTTTGGTACAATCACACGGCCCACTGGATAAGGAAGGAGGGAGGCCTTCTGGGGGCCTGAAATCTGGAGGCTCAAAAACTCCTTCTGGGCAAGAGCCAAAGGCCCATCCCACCCAACACACTGTCACACAGTGGGCAGAAATACCAGGGGCCATCAGGAGGTCCACCAGTGGGGCCAGGACACTAGAAGCCCTCCCACTGTTGCCTCCCCCCCAAGCACCAAGAATACAGGGCATCATTTGCCCCAGACCGAGAGTTCCTATCTGGACCTTGTGGCTAATAGTCACTGATGGACCTCTGCTCCAT
>NW_015175092.1:0-8540 GCF_001447785.1 Gekko japonicus | reverse complement strand
CAAAGAACCCACACAGGGGAGAAACCTTTTAAATGCTTAGAATGTGGAAAAACATTCCGTTATAGTAGCCATCTGCAAGAGCATCAGAGAACTCATACAGGGGAGAAACCTTTTGAATGCTCAGAGTGTGGAAAGAGATTCAGTCGGAGTGGTGATCTTCAGTTTTTGAATGCTCAGAGTGTGGAAAGAGATTCAGTCGGAGTGGTGAACTTCAGTCGCACCAGAGAACCCACAAAGGGGAGAAACCTTTTGAATGCTCAGAGTGTGGAAAGAGATTCAGCCAGAGTGGCGCTCTTCAGGTGCACCGAAGAACCCACACAGGGGAGAAACCTTTTGAATGCTCAGTATGTGGAAACAGATTCAGTCAGAGTGGCACTCTTCAAAGGCATCTGACAACCCACACAGGGGAGAAGCGTTTTGAATGTTCAGAGTGTGGAAAGAGATTCAGTAAGAGGGGGGCTCTTCAAAAGCACTCTTCAGTCGCACCAAAGTACCCACACAGGGGAGAAACCTTTTAAATGCTCAGAGTGTGGAAAGAGATTCAGGCTGCGTGGGAGTCTTCAACGGCACCAAAGAACCCACACAGGGGAGAAACCTTTTGAATGCTCAGTATGTGGACAGACATTCTGTTATAGTAGCCATCTGCAAGAGCATCAGAGAACTCACACAGGGGAGAAACCTTTTGAATGCTCAGAGTGTGGAAAGAGATTCCGTCGGAGTGGTGATCTTCAGTCGCACCAAAGAACCCACAAAGGGGAGAAACCTTTTGAATGCTCAGAGTGTGGAAAGAGATTCCGTCGGAGTGGTGATCTTCAGTCGCACCAAAGAACCCACAAAGGGGAGAAACCTTTTGAATGCTCAGAGTGTGGAAAGAGATTCAGCTGGAGTGGCGTTCTTCAGGTGCACCGAAGAACCCACACAGGGGAGAAACCTTTTGAATGCTCAGTATGTGGAAAGAGATTCAGTCAGAGTAGCACTCTTCAAAGGCATCTGATGATTCAGTCAGAGTAGCACTCTTCAAAAGCATCTGATAACCCACACAGGGGAGAAACGTTTTGAATGTTCAGAGTGTGGAAAGAGATTCAGCAAGAAGGGGACTTTTCAAAAGCATCAGAGAACTCACGCAGGGGAGAATCCTTTGAAGCCTCAGAGTGCGGAAAGAGATTTAGGTTGAGTGACACACTTCAACAGCATCTGACAACACAGACAAGGGAGAAAGTTTTTGTGTTCTAAGCATGTCGAACAAGATTCAGATTGAGGTTCCACCTTCAGCAAAAAACCCAGTGGAAGAAACATTTTGAGTGCTGAGGGTATGGAGAGACAGTAGATAGTAGCAGTCTTCAACATCATTGGACGACCCACACGGAGGAAAAACCTTTTGAATGCTCAGAATGTAGAGTTTCACTCAGCATGGAAATCTTCCTCAGCATCTAAGAACTCACGTGAGGAGAACCCATGTATCTGCTTCGCCCGTGAAAAGAGGTTTTCTGTTATTTTGCTCCTAAAAGACAACAGACCATATAAAGCATTGACAATATATAAACGAGGCCTGTAGCCATGGTGGGGCTTTTTGGAGTGGGAGCTCCGCCGCGGCCGAGCCCTTCCCCACCCCGAAAGGATGATAGGCCATCCCAGAATCCCCCACTGCAGGTGTACCTTGTCCCTGTAGCGACAGGGATGCTGGAGAAGGAAAGGGAAGCTGCCCTGCTGCTTCTGGTCAGTTTCACTCCCAGCAGTGAAACTGACCAGAAGCAGCAGGGCTTTCCTTTCCTAGCTGTGAGGGGGGAAAAGGCTGGGGAAGGAAAGCGAGAGAGAGAGAGAAAAGGCATCAGCTCTGTTGTCAGAATCCACAGCCAACAACGTAGTACACACTTATCAGGAAAGGTAATACTTTATTGAAGAGCTATAGATGCATTAACATAGGCACTGTTAAGAATGACGGCTGCCCATGGGGCATAATAGGATATAGGGTATTTGTATGCACACCCCCACCCCCACTGCCCTGGCCAATTAGCCACACTCCCGCACGCGGGAGAAAGAGCTCCGACCGTTTAGCACTGAAGCTGGGAACCAAACTTTCTCCCACGGTCCTCGAGAAACCCAGACATCAACATCACCACGCGAAGAACTTATAGATAAGCGTTACAGCAACAAAGTAGCACAGAAGGAATGCCCTGGCAATTAGAATACAACTAACCTCCCCACCCTCATGGCAGCATAGCTGACATTTGTAAGCAGAAATTTTTGGCTGGTGGGGCATGAGCTGGGGTGAGGCAGGGGGCAGGGGTAGCGAAGGCATGCCTTCTCTCTCACACTTTCCTTCGCTACCCCTGCCCCCTGCTCCCCTACCTCACCCCAGCTCATGCCCCCACCAGCCAAAAACGTCTGCTTACAGAGCTGATATAAACTTTCATAGAAAGCTCGAATCTACGCAGAAATCTTATCCGAACCAGAAAGAATCTTAAAAGTGCTTGTGCTATGGAACAAGCTTCAGCCATGTTTGAAGCCCTCAACTACATCTCACGGGGGGGAAACAAGGATGGGCTCTGCTGGTTGAAAGAGATGCAAGATCACCTCATGTCTCCTTTAGGCTGGAGGACTCCACACAAGGGAGGAACCTCATAAATGCTCAGTGTATGGCAAGAGCTTGAGGCACAAATCCCGATTTCCATGTTCTTCAGAGAATCCATATGAGGGTGAAACATTCCTATAGCTGGTTCTGATGAGGGTCTTCTTCAGATGTTGGAGGTTCGGAAAGGCTCAAAAATAATTACACGGAGGGCCTTTTTAGTGGTAGCACTCCTCCTTGAAACGGGGGTGTGACGTCCTCCTTATTAGGGAGGACAGGTTTCACTTTAAAAGTCCTTTTTTATTTTAACAGGATATGTTCTGCTGCCACCAGGAAATGTTAAGGATTTCCAAACCTTTATGCTTTTACTTTTGCTCTTACTAGTTTGGTAGACCGAGTTCAAGGCTTACGAGGAACTATGTGGTCCTGGGAAGTATTTCATTCAGAGCTGGCATAAATTTGAATGAAAGAGGATTTATTGAAATAAATACTAAATAAGAAGGTGGTACAATGTAACTAGTAATGTGTAAATGATGAACACTTGCTTTGGTATCACACACAATCTTCTCCCTCACTGACAGGGATCTTTTCATGTAACTTTGTAACACTTGTTTAACTCAATGTCATATAGGTTCACTTTTTCACTTCAGTCTGTTATGACCCACAGACTTTTTTATAACTTTCCTTCACTTAAACTTTACTTTATTTTTTCATAGACACTCAGCTTTCAGATCTCTTTTCCTTGCTCACTGAACAACCTCAGCTGTCCACTTATCTGCTTCAACACAGAACTGTCTAACATATCAACTGTCAACTTGTAACTGAAACTCCTGACTGACACACATACTCATCCACTCAGAATCACTTCCAAAACCCCTCCCCCTCTCTGTCAACCACCAATCATACCACACTTGCCTCTCTCAACCACTCTAGTCTACTTACCACAGCCATGCAATCAAACTTTTAAAGAGACACAGACACACTAAAACAAGGAATCATTACAGCGGGACTTCAGGTCATCTGCCAATCTAACTCCTTCGGACACATACAAAACTGGCAAAAAACATTTGTTTTCTGAAATCTGTGAAGAAATCAACAAGTTGAGGGTAACAGGTACCTACAGCCCCTCTGCTCTCCAAGTAGGCTTGGAAGGTTGATGCCCTTTAGCCTGTCACATTTTCAGGCTTATAGACCTTGCTTGATAGGTGTAAGGATTAAACGGGGGGGGGGGTGTTTCTTCAAAGATGTGTTTGATAGCTGAATAATCTCAGAACTTCTGTATTTCTTTATTTCCAAATGGGAACCAGCAAGAACTTGTGGGATGCATCTCATTTTCCCTTCCCCCAGTATTTAAAATTTCCCTTTCCTGAATGACCCCCCCCCATAGCACCTCGTCTTTTCATGCTTCCTTCTCTCCTTCCCACCCTTTAGCCAAGCTATATTTTTCTGCCCCTCTGTCTTCAGCTCTCTCTGTCTCCCCCTTAGGGTTGCTAAATTCTTTTTGGCTGGGAGCGGGGGGCTCCCAGCCGGCGCCTGGGGTGTGCACGCGTGCGCGTCACCCGAAAGTGATGTAGGCACGCTGGGGGCGGGGCCACGGCCATACAAGGGAAAACCATAGAGTTGCTAGTGACTCGCACGCCGGGGGCGGGGTTCCCCGAGCCCTGATTCCGCTGCGTCGGAAATCGGGGCTTCAAAGCCCACATTTGGCAGCCCTACTCCCCCTCCAGCATCCCCTACCCGGGAAAACTACGGCCCGGTTGTGTGACGCCAACCACTCGGCCGGGCCAAGCTGCATTGTAGGGAGCCCTCAAGGACTCGGCAGGGGTACCTCACTTTCCCCCTTGCCCCCCACGCTATTTCCTCTTTCCCTCCTGTTGGCAACCCCCATATTCTCTTCCCTCCTGACCTTCCTTCTGGCCAGAGATAGGTGAGGGGGAGTGTCATGATCTTGGGCCTACCAGTGCGGCCTACAGGCCCTAGGGAGGCCCAGTGGCTCTAAGGAAGCCTGTATCAGAGTAGTCGTCAGGGCCTACATTTCCCCGCTTCCCTCTGGACCCTATGATTGAGATTTTGGAGGGAAAACTACACCAGCAGGGGAACAGAGGGTGGTGCCCTTGAGGAGGAGATAAATGGCCTTGCCCAGAGTAGGAGGGGGTTCTCTCTCAGGGAGCAGCAGGGCTGGTGGAAGCTGGTGCAGACGGAGGGATCCTTCATCCTAAAGGGGTGAGTTAGACCAGGGAAGGCTAAGACTGTGTAGGCAGACGCCTTAGGATTTATTATTTTACTGATTTACCTGCCTTTACTTTGCTTGTTTTTCTTGTTATTAATCTAAAGCCAGTTTGGTGTAGTGAGAGCCAGTTTGGTGTAGTGGTTAAGTGCGCGGACTCTAATCTGGGAGAACTGGGTTTGATTCCCCACTCCTCCACTTGCACCTGGCTGGATGACCTTGGGCAAGCCATAGTTCTGATAAGAGCCGTTCCTGAAAAAGCACTTTCTGTCAAGAGCTCTCTCAGCCCCACCTACCTCCCAGGGTGTCTGTTGTGGGGAGGGGAAGGAGTTTGTAAGCCGCTCTGAGACACCTTTGGGTAGCGAAAGGTGGGGTATAAATCCAATCTCCTTCTAAAGTGTTTTTTAAATCCTTAATAAAACTAGTTTGTTACTCTGCCTGGGTCCTCATGCCTTATTGGGTCATGTACAAGGAGAAACCTGTGCAAAAGTACTGTAACAAGGGGTAGGGTGGGTGCCCTGCGCCAGAGTGGTGACCCGTACCAGAGTGGTGGCAGCCATGCGTGAACCTTCCTAGCTCACCTGAGGTGGTGGGGCAGGGCAGTAGATCTTCTTGGGTAGCTGTGGCTCCACTAAGTCCCAGACTCCCAGCTGGTACTTCCGGCTGGCTGGCACAACAAGAGGGCTGGCTGGAACAAGAGCCTCCAAAGCAGCTGACCAGCAGCCAGTGAGCCAGCCGCCAGGCAAGTTGATGAGCTTTGCACTGGGATGAAAATTGCACCACTGAGGTCTGGAAATCAGTGCGCTAGTGCACCCTGCAGGGAACACTGGGACTCCTGGGGACGGGAAGGCAGCACTGGCCCTTAGTGCCGGCTGTGGGGGGGTGAATGGCATGGTCCGGGAAAATCATTCCGTGTGTGTTCAAAGGTGCTTGCCTTGGATATAAGATATGAGTAGGGCTGTCACCCCCTTGAATGCTTCGTAGAGCATCAACCGTATCCCGTCTAGCAGTGGCCACCTCAGAGGAGGGATTCCCTTTTCTTGCATGCCTCCAGGTGGGAATACCTCTTTTGATGTCATCCTCTTAATACCCTGCACATACCACCTAGAAGGGTTATTGTCAGCTAGCTGCCATGTTCTTCTTGTTCCCTTCTCTGCTCCTGGCGCTTTGGCGCAAGCCTCCTCGCTTGCTCGCTGCTCTGCCACTTGCTGTAACCAGTGATAGGGAGACCGTGAGAACCAGTGCTGCCAGACTGTGTTATCTGTCTGACCTTGTGACGGAGGGAGGGCTTGTGTTCCACTGCAGGTGTGAATTGTTCGGCTCTCATGGGGCACTGAGACTCTCCCGCTTATTATGTAACCTTCTGCAGGGAGAATTCCCCCTGCGCGTTTGGATTTCATTTGCCATTTGCCTCATCCTGCTATATGTAGGGATGTTTTCCGCCCCATGGTCATTCCTAACAATAATCTTGTGGACATGGTAACAGGACTTGTAGTCTAATAAAGCATAACGCTTCCCTGGAAACGTGTGTGGAGATTTACTTGCTGTTGAACCTGACCGTTATGTGTATTTTTCTGCATGAAATCTGCATGAAAAACAGTCCTATAAGCTGGTTCTGATAAGGGTCTTCTTCAGATACCCCAGTGTTGGAGGTTCAGGAAGTTACACAAAGGAAGGGCCTTTTTAGTGTAGTGGTGTAGTGGTTAAGCGCACGGACTCTAATCTGGGAGAACCGGGTTTGATTCCCCACTCCGCCACTTGCACCTGGCTGGATGACCTTGGGCAAGGCCTGTTCTTGAAAAAGAGCAGTGTCTGTCAGAGCTCTCTCAGCCCCACCTCCCTCACAGGGTGTCTGTTGTGGGGAGGGGGAGGGAAAGGAGTTTGTAAGCCGCTCTGAGACTCCCTTGGGTAGTGAAGGGCAGGGTATAAATCCAATCTCTTCTTCTTAGTGGTCGCCCTCCTCTGTGAACCTCTCTACTTCAGGTTATCTGCCAATCTTAATTTTTTCTGACTTCTACAGAACTGACAAAAACATTTCTTTCCCCAAATCCTGTGAGGAGATAGACAAGTTGAGGGTAACAGATCTCTACAGCCTCTCTCCTACGGGCCTAAACATAGTGTGCTCTTCTGGCCTCCTTAATTCACAAAGATTTTTATCTGACAAGCAGTTCTAGAGGGGCATTACTCAACCCTCATCCTTCCCCAGTCCAGCCTGCTGTGAGCTTTTTTTGGGGGGAGGGGAGGTGTCACAACCTGGAAGCCCAAAGAGCTCTGGCAATACGATTTATTTGGGTTGGAAGCAAGGTTCCCGCTAAGCTGTGGAGTCTTGCACTATTCCGTCACCCAGACGTGACGAAGGCATGTAGCCGGGCGACACTCTAGCAATGGGGCTTGAAACTCGATGGTACCATCGAGTTTCCAGCCCCATTGCTAGAGTGTCGCCCGGCTACATGCCTTCGTCACGTCTGGGTGACGGAATAGTGCAGCGCCTGTGTTTTCCCCGCGGGAATGATCCCGAGAAGAACTATATATCCCCCGCCGAATTAAGGTAAGTACTTGGGAGCCCTCAGCCAGTTCCCTCTAAGCTGCAGAGTCTTGTGAGCAAAAATTCTACTTTGTGAGCTACTGGTATTAAAGCTGTGAGCAAACAATTTGGTTGCCGCATAAATTAGTTTGCTCTGGAGCCCTCCTTCCTGAGCTAAGCCAAAAATTTGTGAGCTGGAGGCTAAAAAACTGTGAGCTAGCTCACACTAACTCAGCTTAGAGGGAACACTGGCCCTCACCCCCCAATATCATCCATTATTGTGGAAATGGCCTGCTATCCATGGAGTTGGCAAGTAAACCTTGTGGAACACCTATTCCCCTATCCCAATTGTCCTCCCCACCCACCGGAAGATTCTCCCAGAGAAAATCAGGAAAGAGAAGTAAGATTCCCTCCTCTGGCTCTGAAACGCACACCCCCCCACCCCCATTCCATGAGCCAGAAACGACCTGGACCAATCCCTGGGCCAAGGCTTACTCCTTAACTCTGACTCCTCAGAGCTCTCCTTGAATTCCTTCTTGGAGACTCTGCATTTATTTATTTATTTATTTATTTATTTATTTCTTCAAATTTATACCCCGCCCTCCCCGCAAGCGGGCTCAGGCTGAGAAATTTCATCTCACGTCTTTAACTTGGTATCTGTATTAGGGTTGCCAACAGGCCTGGGGGGCGGGCGGGGGATCCTTACCTTTCCCCAGAGGCTGAGTGTGTGGAAATCAGCATCTGAAGAGAGAGAAAACATCCCATAGTGCCCCTGTTAAAGGGAGAGCACCCCTTTTTTCCTCCAGGCAGCTGGCAACCCTAGATGTATTTCCTTCTGAATCGGAGAAAACAAAACTCAGCTAAGGAAGGGTCATAGCTCATTAAAGAGATTATTTGTATCAGGTAAATCAGACTTTGTGTTTCCTTTTCTGTGTTTTGCAGGGATTTTATGAGTTAGGCTTCATTAAGTGTGTCGAAGGCGAGTGTGGCATGTCTAAATAAATTCTCTTGCAGACACTTGAGGCTCGCACCTGGGGCCATGAGTGATCTGCATGGATTAACCTGACCCAGTTTACCCCCATTTGTGATGTGGGTTAGTTAAGTTCAAGAGCCAGAGGGCAGAGGGCTAGGCTTTTGAGTTGGTGGATCTGGGTTCAAATCCAAAGTAGGCTTGGAAGGTCTTTGGATGCTCTTTAGCCTGTCACATTTTCAGGCTAGCA
>NW_015175091.1:10648-13984 GCF_001447785.1 Gekko japonicus | reverse complement strand
GCTCTCCCTTTGGCTCGTGCCAGAGGCTCTTGCAGCCCTACAGCATCTTTGGTTTTGGGGAGCAAACAAAAAAGCAAATTTGAGATACAGCCTTCCAAGCTGATAGAGCATAGGCACAAACTTATCCGGCAGCAGGGAACCATGGCAACATTTTGTCCTGGCAGAATACCTTTATGCTTTACAATTCCTTAAATATCAAAGAGCCTTCACTTTAGCCAGTTTTAATGTCTTACCTTCAACTCTTCTGGTAGGGAGATATGCATGTCCCCCCTATTTTCAGCATTTTTGTCCTTATTAATTGAATGCGGTTGAAACAGATAAATATTTGCTGTTTTATTGTTAATCTTATAAGGACATTGGTTCCTTATATACCACCCCAATTCCATCAAATTTTCCAAGTAAATCTGACAGGTTTTATATGTTTCTTCTCCTTTCAGATGACTCCAAGGCAACCACCTTTAAGATGGCCAGATTTTGTACTTTGACTTGTTTAAGTACGAATCACCTGATTAAATCTTTTTATGAAATAATGCACATAACATGGCAATCTCTCCTTATATATAATTGAGTAAGAACATTCTATATGAACATTCTAAATTTGGCCCCTTTAGTGTATGGACGATTGAACTGTCAGTCAGAAGACGCTGGCTGGGTTGACTGGCTGCTTTGTGCAGTCCCACCCAGCTTTTCAAGGTCTTTTGCATATGGAAGCTGATTGGACTTCACTGCATTCCACACCTCAAACTCACCCCCCTCCCCGCAAGGCAGTTGGAATGTCAGTTGCATATGGAACCTTCAAGGTCTTTTGCATATGGAAGCTGATTGGACTTCACTCCATTCCACACCTCATACTCCCCCCCCCCAAGGCAGTTGGAATGTCTGGTGGTGTGTAGGTCCCAGGATCATGTTTTAAAAGCTGCCTGGGGGATTATGGACCATTCACACACTTTCAACCTTAACATACCTCATAGGGGGAGAGGAGAATGATGACAGCTGCTTTCCCTAGGCAGAGGCTGGGGGGGGGGGGGTAAACTTGAAGACAGGCAGGCAGATAAAGGTTAGGCTGATGGTTGCCTGGAAAGGACATAGGGTTGCCAACTCCAGGTTGGAAACTTCCAGGATAGTTTAGGAATGAAGCCTGCTGAGGGTGGGGTCTGAGGAGGAGGAGGAGGAAGAGAAAGAGGAGGACCTCAGACAGATACAATGCCATACTCCCCACCCTCCAAACAAGCTGTTGCCAGTCTCCAGGTGACAGCTGGAGAGCTCTTAAAGCTCTGGTGCTAATTCAAAGTGCTGCAATTTGTCGACAGAGTAGTGTTTTGGCAAATCTTTAGGAATTGTTTGGTGCATTTACGATGAGGCACCCACCCAGAGCCTCTGGCATTTTCTCACTCTGCTGGCATCAAAACCAATTTAAGGCAAAATAAGAGGCTACTGAGAGGGGAGGAGATAAAGTTGCCAGCTTTAGGTATGGAAAATCCTGGAGATTTGAGGAGTGGAGGCCGGAGAGGGGGACATCAGACAGGTTACAGTGCCATAGACTCCACCCTCCAACCCAGCTATTTGCTCCTGGGGAACTATTGTTGCCAATCTTGGCCCAGCACCCATCAAACCATTCTCTTCAACCCCCTGCTGTGCAGCTGACTTTCCCCTAGGGTTGCCAATCTCCAGGTGGGACCTGGAGATCTCCCACTGCTACAATTGATCTCCAGATGACAGAGATCAGTTTCCCCTGGAGAAAATGGCTGCTTTGGAGGGTAGACCCTATGACATTATACCTGCTGAGTCCTTCCGCCCCCCCCCAATGCTGCCCTCTACAGAATCCACCCCCCAAAACTCCAGGTATATCCCTCCTTAAAGCTGGCAACCCTACTTTCCCCTCAGTGCCTGTTGGTAGGCAACTAAGTTTGGTCCAGTCACCTACTTTGCCCTTTGGGAGAAAACATATTGGGGCCAATCCTGATAGGGTTGCCAACTCCCGATGGGAAATTCCTGGAGATTTGAGGGATGGAGCCTGAAGAGGGTGAGGTTTGAGGAGGGGTGGGACCTCAGACAGGTACAATGCCATAGACTCCACCCTCCAAACCACTCAGTCCCTCATGGGGAACCATTGTTGCCAATCTCCAGGTGAGGGCTGGAGACCACTCAAAATTACAATTGCTCTGCAGAAGGGAGGGCGGAAGTCAGCTGAAGTCAAAGGGGCAGATAATGGTAGGTTGATGGTTAGCTGCGAAGGAGATGGGGTTGCCAACTCCAGGCTGGCAAATTCCTGGGGATTTGAGGGGTGGAGCCTGGAGAGGGTGGGGTTTGCGGAGGGGTGGGACATCAGACAGGTAGAATGCCATAGACTCCACCCTCCAAACCAGCCATTTCGTCCTGGGTAACAATTGTTGCCAATTTCCAGGTGAGGGCTACAGATCACTCAAAATTACAACTGCTCTTCAGGGAGCAGAGATCAGTTCCTCTGGAGAAAACAGTGGACTCTGCCATTATACCCTGCTGAGGTCACCACAGCAAAATGACACTGTTTGCCCAAAGCCAGAGCACTCCCCCAGAGCCTCTTTCTAGATCTCGTTGTATCTATTTCCACAACGGGCTTTACTGCTAGTTACATATAACATGTGAATAGTAGGACACACTTGTTTCTTCTTATCTACAGTACAAAACCTTTAAAGAGTTCAAAAATAGGAACAATAAGAGGAATGTCAGTTCTTCTAAGTAGAGAGTTCAACAAACCAGGGAGCATCTTCTTAGAGAGGAAAACATTTCACACCTCAGCAATGCTCCCTCTAAGTTGTGGAGTCTTCTGAGCAAAAATTCTACCATGCACACCAGGTTAGGCTTCCAGGCCCAGGAAAAAGGTACCTCCCCCCCCTTACCCCATGCTTAGGTCCTGATGATGATCAATTGTTTAAAAGAAAAGTTGGAAAATTTAAAAAAAACCCAGGGAAATTTATTATGCTCTGCAGGTTGGGCTTACCTCCAGTATGAATTTTTCTTTCTTTTTCTTCTTTGGGGCCTCCGTCACCAGGAGGGATGCATTCTCTAGAGGGGAGGAATCCATCCCTGGATCGAGATGAACAGAGCTGCGTTCCACCTGAAGGAGACAGAAATATCTCAGGAAACACGTGTTTCCATGTTGAGGAACATAGCTCAGACCAGTGGTCCATCGAGTCCACTGTCCTGCCTCATACAGTGGCCAACCAGTTCCTCTGAAGGGCCAACAACAGGGCATAGAGGCATCCCATCTCACACGGTGGCAAACCAGTTCCTCTGGAGGGCCAACAACAGGGCAGAGAGGCCGAGGCCTTCATAAGAACATCAGAAGAGCCCTGC
>NW_015175091.1:2564-4285 GCF_001447785.1 Gekko japonicus | reverse complement strand
TCTCTCTGTCTGCTGGCTCGGCTTTGGCGTCTAGCTCGGTCTCTCCCACCGGCGGCTGGGTCGACACGGCGTCCTCTTGATCTTTCTTGGTTGCTGGCTTTGCATGGCGTCCCTCAAGGCTTCCGATGTTCCCACGGCAACTGCCGGCAGGACTGCGTAGGCGCACGGCTTGTGTGTGCTTCCGGCCCCGGCTCCGTCCATCAGGCACCACCGTGCCTGTGTCACACGCCGCCGTGCGTCTCCCGCCTCCGCCGTCGCTGCTGCCTGATGTTTCTCCACTCCAGCCACCAGGGATCACTCCGTCTCTGCCAGCACTCGCCGCCGATATCGCGCCGCCATCCACGCCGTCCGAGACACCACCACATGTCCTCCTCAGAGGTGGGTGCCCCCTACCCATCTAAGGGTAGGTACCCATTTGTCTACTCGCATTGTTGGTGTTAATTGCTTTCGAGCCGCTGGGTTGGCAGTTGTTCTGAAAGGGGCCTTCATTAGGCTATCTCCCCTTTCCTTACAGCAGCACTTTGCACAAACAACCTTTTACAGAAGTTTTCTAATGTGCAAGAATCAAAGTAGTTTCTGGACAATTTTTAAACATCTTTCATTTGTCAAGGAAGGTATAAAATATTGACTACTTATGTGACATCTAATGCTACGTCTTCCACATGGAGCCTTTAAAGCCTTGAGGGGCTTCTGCAAAACACGTGTTCAGAATGGCAAGAATTATTGGGTTCTTTTAATTTATAATCAGTTATACATTATTTAATACAGTTGTTAGAAAATGCTAACTTAATTAGCACAGCTGAATGTTTTATCTACACTGGATTCCTTCTGTGGTTTAATTTCTGTGGTGCTGACAATTTTTGGGAGACTGCCCTCTTTTTCATACGATAATGCCCCACTGAAGAGAGGGCAACTAGCAGGGCCTTCTTAAGCAGAGCTGTACCCTTCTGATCCCATTGTATTCAAAGGACTTAGAAGGAAGGCTGGTAACAGATCTGAGGATGACACTGAACCTTAAGTATAATTTTAACAAAAATTATTTTATCTAAACTCCAAAGTGGGCAGTGGCAATGTCTTATATATGATACCAGTTGAGATGTACAACTATAAACAGGTTGATAACCTGTTAGTGTCAACAGATGATCTAGGGCCTTATAAGATATTTTTGGGATCCCAAATGCAGCCCTGTAACTCTCCTCCAACACGGCAATCAAAACCAGAATCATACTCATGATTAGAACACGGTTCCGTTAGTAGGCAAAGGATCCTATGGCCCCTGCCACACGGCAGAAAAAAACACGGCCAAAGTGCGGCTATTCAGAGCCGCACCAAAAGAGACACACAGCGGCGGGATCACACAGATCCCCTGAGCCGCCGTGCCGTTGCTCCCCGGCATGATCAGATGCCGGGGAGGAAGCCACCGACGGGAGACCGAGGCAGCCGGCTGCGCATGTGTGTGCATGCGCAGTTTGGCCAGGAGCCTCGGATGCGCCGGCAGAAGGACGCGCTGGTGATCCCACGGCCACGCTTGCTGCGGCCTTTCTGGTAAGTCCACCTCTAGGTGGTTTTTTTCCACTGTGGATTTTCGGCCTGAAGGGCCGGATCAGGGACGGGTGCGCGCCGCTTCCCAGATGTTGCGTGGGATCGCGCCCTTTTGCTGCGCCCCTGATCCATCCCTCTTCTGGCCCTAAACCTCCCGTGTGACCGGGGCCTATGTCTAC
>NW_015175091.1:0-2416 GCF_001447785.1 Gekko japonicus | reverse complement strand
GCAGTTCTGGAAGCCTCACTTCAAAAAGGATGTGGGCAAAATCGAGAGGGTGCAGAAGAGAGCGACGAGGACAATCAGGGGTCTGTAGACTGAGCCCTACGAGGAAAGGCTACGGACCCTGGGAATGTTTAGTTTGGAGAAGAGGAGATTGAGGGGGGGACATGATCCCTCTCTTTAAATATCTGAAAGGCTGTCATTTGGAGGAGGGCAAGGAGCTGTTCCAGTTGGCATGATAGGACCCGAAGCAACAGGTTTAAATTACATGCAGAAAGGTATTGGCTGGATATTAAATTCCCGCCCACGCAGTGGTTCGAAAGCATAGTAAGAAAAATGCGAGTAGATAAATTGGGTACCTGCCCCTAGGTGGCAGGGGGCACCCTCCTCCTTGTGGGGTGTGCAGCTGGAACATCGGTGGCGGCGGCAGAGCGGAGCGGAGCAGAGCAGCTGGCGACCCAGTGACGTATGCGGCAAAATCTGGGCGGAGATAGAAGTCGTGGAGGCATGGTGACGTGGCGGCGCGGCACAGGCGGGGCCAGTAGGACGTGAGCCGGTGCTGAGGCTGGCGTGTGGCCGCGCCCCAGGGTGAACCCGCCAAGAGGGAGCCGCCGAAAGCAAGACCCGTCCCGAAGGCGCCAGGAGGGAGAACGCCGGAATTACACCGAAGCCCGCTTGAAACAGAGCCAACAAGAAGAAGCTGCTTGGGTGCTGGTAGGCAGTCACTCCCCCGTTGAAAAATGTAGCCCTAGTTAGGCAATTGGAATTGCATGAAAACCGCTCAGAGACCCTTCGGGGTTCGAGCTGTATATAAACTGAAATAAATAAATGTCAACGGTGGATTGATATTCTTTTCTGTAGACTTGGATTCTGAGCCTTGCTTCCCCTTATGTAGCACCATTTTCTGTTGCAGTCGTAATCCTGCACTGTGAACAGTGTTGATGCTAGATGATTTTACTCACAGAAAACATTGGTGTCTCTCAGTGAGCCAAAAAAGAAGAAGAAGAAGAAGAAGAGATTGGATTTATACCCCGCCCTTCACTTGGAGTCTCAGAGCGGCTTACAAACTCCTTTTCCCTTTCCCTCCCCACAACAGACACCCTGTGAGGTGGGTGGGGCTGAGAGAGCTCTGACAGAAACTGCTCTTTTTCAAGGACAGCTGTGCCAGAGCTTGTGACTGACCCAAGGTCACATCAGCAGGTGTAGGTGGAGGAGTGGGGAATCAAACCCGGTTCTCCCAGATTAGAGTCCGCACACTTAACCGCTACACCAAACTGGCTTTAGTGCCTAGCACTAAAGGAAAACACTTCACAGTGGAGGACCACCTCACCATAGACCAAGAGCTCTGCATGAGGAACCAAGGCTTAGGACCCAAGGGTATAGGCAAACTGATCAGATTTAAATGCATCTGTCTGTAGGTGCAATATGTGTTCCAAGAAAAGTTTCCCATTGGTTTTAGAATCTCTGGTGCTCTGCTCTATTCCCCCCCCCCTTTTTTTCTTTTTTAATGCCAGAACTGTGTAGCAAATGCAATTCTGCATCAATCCACCAGATGACACTTGATGATTATAATTCAAAATGTAATAAATTTCTACTGACTCCCTCCCATACATTTTTCACATTGCATCTTCAATTCTAAACATGTGCACTGCAAAATGCAGATGTTTTACATTTTTATCCTCCCTCTATGCCACTAATTTAAAAAGAAAAAAAAAGAGAATCTGCTATGTGTTTACTACTATTTAATAGGAACACTCAGTGGTAGAAGCTGAACAATGTCCAGATGTCTTTGTTGTAATTGGTAGTGAATGAGCTGAGTCAGGAGAGAGAGAAATAAATTGGTGATGTTGCCCCCCAGGGCCAATAGAACAGGCAGAGTTGCTCACACACCATTTCTGAGGCTTTTCATTCAAGCATTAGTATCCCTTTGTGTGGCTTCTTTGAAGCAGGTGAGATGAATAATCAGGTGAGGTTTCCAACCTGATTGGGTGGGCGGGGTGCTGGGTGCTAGAAGGGGGTGCTCCTAGAAGTAGAGATTACAATGCCAATAATATATTATCATGATATTGTTTCATATACTAGTAAAGCTAAAGCAATGCTCATTTTGAATGTGGAAGGCAAAGTGGAGTCCACTCAGCTGTTGTGCTTCGACGTTTCTTGACATCCCAGCCTGCAAGCTTTCCGATTCATTTTACCCTTTTTCTTTTCTGGATCACACACTTCTCAGAGAGAATTTACCAGTAATCAGAACATAGTAATCAGAACATGGCTTCTTTTGTGTGCTGAAATGATTGGACTACAAGAGCAGAAGGTACTATTATCTATTCCTGTAAATCATTTCAACAAAATTGGTGTACCTTTTCACATGAAACTGCCTTATGCAGACTCAGTTTCTTGGTCCATCGAGGTCAGTACTATCTAC
>NW_015175090.1:10991-14236 GCF_001447785.1 Gekko japonicus | reverse complement strand
CTTGCCTTGAATACCCTACAGAGTTGCTGTCGGTCAGCTGCAGTTTGACAAGGTGTACAGACAGGGAGAGGGGGAGAGAGAAGGAGGGAGGGAGAAAGGGAGGGAGGGGGAGGAGGAGGGGGGATTGAATTTATGCCCCGCCCTTCACTACCCAAAGGAGTCTCAGAGTGGCTTACAATCTCCTCACCCTTCCCCTCCTCCCAACAGACACCCTGTGAGGTCAGTGTGGCTGAGAGGGCTCTGAGAGAACTGCTCTTGAGAGAACTGCTCTGAGAACTTGTGACTGACCCAATGTTACACCAGCAGCTGCATGTGGAGAAGTAGGGAATCAAACCCGGTTCTCCCGGATTAGAGTCCATGCTCTGTAAGCACTACACCAAACTGGCACTCGTAATCACTACACCTAACTCCTAACCACTACCCCAAAGAGAGAGAGAGGGAGAGATCCAAACAGAGAAGAAGCCCCAGAAAGCAATCAACAAGATTTTCATGAGGGGGTCATCACTGAGGAACTTCTGGGGAGGTACTGCCAACACAAAGCAGGTGTCCGAGCTCACCTGAGCAGCCAAACAAGCACGTGTACAATCTCACAGAACACTCTGAGCCAGAAAAGAACTTCATCAAAGTGCTCCATTTAATTACAGCCTAGTACTCCAAGCTGGCGAACTGTGCTTACTGGCTCAGGTAACTGGAACGAAAAAGACTGAGGTGCTCAGGAGCTCCTGCTTCTCTTTATTCGGCCATTTTTTTAATCTCAGGGACTCTGTCTCCGGTATGCCTCTAGCGATGCTCCGCGTGAGATTTTTGGAGATTGCATTTACCCTGCGGTCTGATACAACCGATCGCCTTCTGATTATTGCTTTTACCAAGTATAAATCCAGCCCTTGCTCTTATCTGATTGGGGACCCATCTTGAGCCTTGTGTCTATCCACCAATAATTACCCTTGAACACACCGCTCCTCCATTCCTCTGACGGAGACCCAAAATGTACGGCTGCTGTCTGCACTCCGAGACGGCAATTTTACAATAAGTGAACGGGAATGCGACTCCAACGAGTCAGCCCTCGCTAAGTGCCTCGTTCGGTCCCCCCGATGGCGTGCTATGGCGCATCAAGGTGTTTGCAGAGTTTCCGACTCCTTTGCGTCAAGCGGGAGACTAATGGAAGCCTCGGATATCATTTCTGATCCCCACCGAGTCTTACGAGTGATTGAAGGCATCTGCCATTTGATTGTAATGTGGCACCTGCGGTGAACACAGAGGCGGAGGCAACACGGAGAAATTTCCGCAGTGTGAACACACGCCGTTGGCATGCGATGCGACCCATTGGGGGACGCCACGCTCGGCGTGAGCCGAACATTGCCGCCCATTACACCTAATGAACAATAGCTGCTGGGTGTTTGGGAGCGCACGCGAAAGGCAGCATGAGAGTGGCGCCGGTGCATCTTCAGGTGTTCCTCTAACCTCCTCCTCTCTCCTGTATGGCACCGAGGCAATGAGGCTTCTCTTGAGAGCAAATGAACAGCTGCAATGTCTGGGCAACTCTCAAAGGGAACCGTTCATGATCGAGCTTTAATGCTCTTTTTAAAAAAAAACCTCTTTCTCCTGTGCCGAAAGAGAGGGCGGTGTCGTTTTAGTGCGTTGGAAAGAAATCTTTGCTTGGCACGAGGGACCTGTAATGAGCTCGTGTGATGTGCTCCTAATTATTTGATGTCATTTAGGTTCCTCCTAAGAATTGTCCCTGAGAGCTCAAGTTTTGCAAAAACGGCCTTGCTGTAAAAGCCAGTCTATACCGTCGATATATGTTGGTTGGGGAATTTTCTGGCAGCACTTTTTTTTTGGTATTTAATTTTATTTATTTATCTGTATTGAGAACTAGAATGAAAGGACGTTCAGAACAGTCATAGAATTCATTTGTAGGGAGGTGGGTTTTTGTTTTGGGGGGTTTTTTGCATTTTTGTTGGCCATTTTAATGAATTTATAGAAGAGGAAGAAGAGAAGAGTTTGGATTTATACCCGCCCTTCACTCAGAGTGTCAGGCTTACAATCTCCTTTCCCTTCCCCTCCCCACAACAGATGCCCTGTGAGGTAGGTGGGGCTGAGAGAGCTCTGAGAGAACTGCTCTCGAGAGAAAAGCCCTGAGAGAACTTGTGACTGACCCAAGGTCACGCCAGCAGCTGCATATGGAGGAATGAGGAATCAAACCCGGTTCTCTCAGATTAGAGTCCGTGCTCTTAACCATGACACCAAGCTGGGGTAGCTTCATTGGCTCATCCTATCAACTGGACATCTGATTCACCCCTGTCCCTGTTCAACATTCACTTGGCAACACCAGCCATGGTGGACAGATGCTGTGAAATTTGATCACCACCTCCCAGTGTACTGTGGAGCAACAGAGATAATAACAATAATAATAATAATACTTTCCATTTATTAATCGCTTTCCCCAGTGGGCTCAAAGCGATGTACAGTTATTCAATATAGACAAGGGACTAACAATGTTTGTGGGGGATAGGAAAGACAACATATATTCATTTTTAATTGCACGCGCCATCACTGCCCGGTGTAGACGTCCTCTGGCTGGCTCCGTCATTTTCCCGCACGGCTGCTTGCTGGCCAGGATTCAGGACCCGTATGTCAATCGCCACACTGCCACCACCTGGCCGGAACATCCACTGCAGGAGTTCTATTCGTAGCCGGTAAGCTGTTCCGCCTTTACAAGCCTCGACTGTAGGACGTCAGACCGTCAGCTAACACCCTCACACAAGGGAGATTGGCGTGCCCACCCTCGTTAAGGAGTGATACCCATTTTATCTACTCGCTGAAGCTTTCGAATCGCTGGGTGGACGATGAGCTGGGGACAGCAGGCTGGCTGCTCACACCAGCGCAGGGTTGAACTAACACAGTTCAGATGTTAAGACAGTGGGATATACCCACTGTGCCACCGCTAATGGACAGTGACCAAATAAAAGATTTGCAAGACTTGATCATGACTATTGATTAATCTAAGCCCTGGCCTGGATGGTCCAGGTTAACCGGATATCATCAGCTCTCAGAAGCTGACCAAAGGTGAGCCTGCTTGGTACTTGGGTGGGAAGCCACTAAGGAACTCCAGGGTCACTACACAAAGGCAGGCAATGGCAAACCACCTCTGTTTGTCTCTTGCCTTGAATACCCTACAGAGTTGCTGTCAGTCAGCTGCAATTTGACAAGGCTGTACAGAGAGGGAGACGGAGGGAGGGAGGGAG